>NW_026585686.1:12603586-12631142 GCF_907164565.1 Psammomys obesus
TCTTTCTTTCTTTCTTTCTTTCTTTCTTTCTTTCTTTCTTTCTTTCTGTTTTTGTCTGTTTGGAGTTTCCTAGGTTGCTGTCATGTCTTACCAAACTTTAAGTCTTTTAACAATGGCATATCATTCCTTGCCTCATCTTCTCTCCTTGTTGCTCACTATTAGTCACTGTAATCGCTCCTTGAGTGACACTACTGTCCTTTGTCATGGTGGTAGAGTGTCGGCAAACTGTCAGCTGCAGCAGGCCTGGGCTGCTGAGAGTGGTGGTTCTGTTTTCTTCAGAGATTAACTTTTATCAGCCACATTAACAAACAGATAAAATGGCACCACCCCCATCAGGGGACCAGGAGGCAGGCAGAGGGGCAGGAAGTGCTGGCATGCCTTCTATTTCACAGCAGCTTAACAATAGCTCAAACGTTACCATTGCATAACAAACACACTGTTACTAACATCAAGTGCAGGGGATACTGGACTCCAGTTGGGTCTAGTCACTAAGTTCATCCCAATAGGGGAAGACCTTTATTATCTGTTTCATATAGATCAGTTAATTATGCTTTTTAAGAAAGTCTTACTTTTAAATTTATTTTACATATTTTGAATAATCTGTTTTGTCCAATTTGGGTCAGTATTAGAAAGTTTCCTTACAAATTTCTTGAATTTCATGTATTTTGCTAACATATTACCACTTTTCACCAGTAGAGGTGACACTTACTAGTGAATATTTAATCTGACTCTTAACCACGAACAGTGATTTCTGCCTGTCATAGAAGCACATAGGAGATTGAAGCAAGAGGATTGAGTTTCATATTGAAACCTCTTAAAATTAATTGCTTAATTAATTTAGTTAACTGTACTTATCACAATCATTCATTAAAGGAACCTTGTCCCAATTTTAATAATAAAAGGAAACAAATATTAATGCACAATATCATCCATGATACCATGGCTAACACTCACAAATCCAGAATTCAAACACAACTTCTTCATTAAGAATTACTTACAAATTGTGTGTGTGTGTGTGTGTACATAGTTGTCTATGCAGACAATTTCAGTAGTGCTTTGTTCCTACTCTAGAAGCATTTGTGTTAAAGTAGTAACCAAATGCTTCCTTGTTGGTTTGGAAACGAGAGAAGAAAAATTTATTCTGCCTTTTAGCCTTTATTTTAAAATTATATAGCTGTTCATGAGCAGAAGGAACACATGGTTCATTGACTTGGCCTGGTGAGAGAGTGCATTAATATACCACAAATAACACTCATGAGATGGGCTTCTTAGGACTTACTGCTAGGCCATGATAGTACCTAAGCCTCCAAGCAGGAAGATGCCATGATTCATTTTGTTTTCTGACTTCTAACAAAGTCTTACAACAGTGCACCCCAGGATTATGGTGTCATGATTTAGGCACAATATGAATTACTGACATGTGATTGGCCTGGTGGCCACCACCATCACTACCACCTCCATAAACAACATTTCCAAAATATTTTTTAGGGAAAAAAGCCCCACAGAATCTAAGGCACAGTGCTGAAAGGAGTAATGAAGATCATTTTGCTTTACAGAAGACTGATTGACATAGGAAAGATAAAGTGCATCTTCAGATAAAGTCGTCTGCTATTAAAACAACTTTCCTGGTAGGGAATAAAGTTCTAATCTCAGGGTCAAACACTCAAGTATTCATTGTAGCTCAATTAAGAGATCTGTGAAGAATCCTAGGCAAATTAGTCTTCTAGAAAAAGAACCTACCAGATCCAAATTATATGAGGATGAGAGCATGGAGCCTGAGAATAATATCAGAGCCCCAGCTCTTCCTGAACCCAGAGTAGTTATCCAGACTTTCTTCACTCCGCACTCCGAAACACCATGCCTTATAAGACTACATCACCTTTTTTTTTTTTTTTTTGGTTTTTTTATAAGATGCTTTTTATTTATTACAATTTATTCACTTTGTATCTCAACTATAGCCCCCACCCTTGTCCCCTCCCAGTCCTGTCTTCCTTCCCTCCTACATCTCCGGCCATGTCCTTTCCCCAGTCCACTGATAGGGGAGGACCTCCTCCTCTTCCTCCTGACCTTAGCCTATTAAGTCTCATCAGGACTGTCTTTAATGGTCTTCTTCTGTGGCATTGTAAGACTGCCTTTTCCCCTCAGGGGGAGGTGATCAAAGAGCCAGCCACTGAGTTCATGTCAGAGACAACCCTTTGTTCCCCTTAGTATGGCACCCATTTAGATACTAAGCTGCCATGGGCTATATCTGTGCAGGGTTCTAAGTTATCTCCATGAATGGTCCTTGGTTGGAGTGTCAGTCTCAGAAAAGACCCCTGGGCCCAGATTTTTGGGTTCTGTTGTTTTCCTTGTGGCGTTCCATATCCTTCCAGGTCTTTCTATCTCCCTCTTCTTTCATAAGATTCCCGGCACTCTGCCCAAAGTTTGGCTATGAGTCTCAGCATCTGGCTTTAATAACCTACTAGGTAGAGTCTTTCAGAGGCCCTCTGTGGTAGGCTCCTGTCTTGTTCCTTGTTTTCACCTTCTTCCAATGTCTATCCCGTTTGCCTTTCTGAGTGAGGATTGAGCATCTTATCTAGGGTCCTCCTTCTTGCATAACCTCTTTAAGTGTACAGATTTTAGTATGACTATACTATATTATATGCCTAATATCCATTTATAAGTGAGTATATGCTGTGTGTGTCTTTCTGCTTCTGGGATACCTCACTCAGGATGATCTTTTCGAGTTCTCACCGTTTGCCTTCAAATTTCATGATTTCCCTGTTTTTAATTGCTGAGTAGTATTCCATTGTACAAATGCACCACAGTTTCAGGTGAACAGAGCTAAACAAAGAATTCTCAGTAGAGGAATATTGAATGACAGAGAAACACTTAAAGAATGTTCAGCATCCTTAGTTATCAGGGAAATGCAAATCAAAATGACCCTGAGATTTTACCTTATACCCATCAGATGGCTAAGTTCAAGATCTTCCTCTACAGCAAGTGAAAACACATGCTGTAGAGGATGTGGAGAAAGGGGAACCCTCCTCCATTGCTGGTGGGAATTAAACTTGTACAGCCACTTTGGAAATCAATCTGGCACTTTCTCAGACAATTAAGAATAGTGCTACCTCAAGACCCAGCTGTACCAATCCTAGGCATGTATCCAAAATATGTTCAAGTATACCACAAGGACATTTGCTCAACCATATTCGTAGCAGCTTTATTTGTAATAGCCAGAATCTGGAAACAACCCAGATGTCCCTCAATTGAAGACTACCTCACTTTTTGAAGTTTGTTTGCTATTAACTAGAGAGTTGATCACCATTAAAACATCAGTTTTTTTAACCTTTCTAACTTTATTTTCTTGTACTGTTTAATAAATGAATAAATGAGTTTAATGAAGCCCAAATATATGCATGCTAATATTTTTCTTAAGCAGCAAACTAAAGAAAGAGTTAAATGTTTAGGAAGAATGTCACTGAACACATCAGCATGTGAACAAGTTTGTATTGTCGTCAGGAGTTATCATCCTGATGTGCTTTTAGTTTTTATTTAGCTTTTTTCAAATGTCCACATTTTATAAAATGAATGATAGACACATTATTAGCTATGTCCCCTCATGTTATAGAGAAGAAATGGCTATGTACTCTCTTTATCAGATTGCCTTTTAATTGTATTTAAAAATCTTTACCACATATAGTTTGGGGAGCATGGCGGGGAGGCACACATGTGCGTGTGCGTGTGCGTGTGCTTGCAGAGGCACTCACCTCAGACACTGGTGCACATTCAAAAGAGTCTGTAAGAGTCCATATAAATAGTTGTCCTACCAATTCATAAATTTTGTTCTGTTAAGTCTTGATGGCTATAAAAATGCCTCTTTGCTCCAGTGCACAGGAGAGCCACAAAGAGTTTTGGATCATTCCAAATGAAGTTAAAAGGACACTGCTGTCATTTTGTCTACTTAACTGTATGTATGCTTGCGGCATTTCTTTCCCACTTCAACCCAAAACGACATTGTTCTGGATCCAAAGCCTTTAAAAATATCCTATGTATTTTCTTCCTTGAACACAATTGAGAACTCAAAACAAAAGTAGGCTGTTCAAATAAACATCAACATCCATAGAAAGAGTGCCGGTTCTGCGGATATGGGGAACTGCCCAAGCAATAAACAAAAGCTTAAACCACAGCATGGGCATCTGCACTACGCTCTTATCAAGAGACTCAGAAAATTTGGAGTTCAATAACATGGTGTGAAAAAAAAAAAAGCATCCAATGGCTAAGAATTTTTAACTTACATTTGAAGGGCTAAAGGATGAGTTAAAGAAACTTCAGATGAGCAGCTTCTGCTGGATAAATGTAATCATCACCTGGTAATGGAGGGAGACAGAACTTGTGTTAATGAATATGCTTACAGAGCTAACAGCTTTACTGAAAACTCAGGCAAGCTTAGTTTTGTTCTGTGCAACATCTCTCAACAAAGACAAGGTCTTAGGGAACGGTTTCTCAACCTGTTTATCATGACTCCCTTAGGGACTGAATAACCCTTTCACAGGAGTCACTTAAAACCATCAGAAAATGCAAATATTTACATTACGATTTATAACAGCAGTAATTTATAGTTATGATATAACAATGAAAATAATTGTATGGTTGGGATCACTACATATGAGGAACTATATTAAAGGGTCACAGCATTAGGAAGGTCGAGAACCACTGTCTTAGGGAGAGTAAGAGCACAGGGTAATAGTACAGGCTGTTATTATTTTTAGACTCAAAGTGGCTACTTTAGACTGAGAAATGTGTCCAGGAAATTGTAGTCCTTATCTCTATCAAGTGCTGACTTCCACTCCTTCTCACCCAAAAGTGAGAAACATCACATATTCTTTTCTCTTTTTAATGTCTTGAACCAAATTTTAATCACATTTTTGTGTTATTAGTATGTATAAGACATAGGATATGTGTATGTATTTGGGAATTCCATTGCAGAGTTCAGAGGATAATTTCCCAGATCCTGTTTTCTCTTTTTACAATGTGGAATCTGGGGATCAAACCCCAATGGCCAGGCTTAGAAGCAAGTAACCCTTTAGACTATTCAGCCATCTCACCAGCTGTAAACAATCATGATGTTTATCCTCTGATTTTAGAAGTATTGAAAAGTGACTGTGTATATAATATCATCTATGGTTTTATTTCTTGATGTTGCTTCCTCCTAGCCTAAAACAAAAGTGTGCCCTTCTGACATAAGAAGTTGATAAGGATGTATCAGTAAGTGCAATCTACATGGCCTAGCACTGTTAATTTCCATTCCATTAACTTAATGTTGGTCTCACAATAGATTCTTCTCAGGAGATCATGTTGAGTCACTTCATGACTGATCATAATTTTACCCTTGAACACCTAGCTGGAAGCTGATGGTACCTGAGGGCTAACGAGAACACGGTCATGGTCAAATAGGATTATGAAATTAAATCCATGTTATCATATGAGGGCAAATACCTAACCATAGCAAAGTAATCATAACATGGCCACTGCTATCTATTAATGATTGTTTCTACTCCATGCGAGAAGTTAGCTTAATTTTCTAGTTCCCCAAAGCAAGGCTGCATTAGAAGTGCTGAAGTTTAAGTAGATTTCAATTACCACATATTCCATGTCACTGCATGGCTTTTCTTAAAAAAGCAATAACTGTTCCTGCATGGCTCAGAAACTATAGAAAATTCTTTCTATGTTCTGTCAAATGACTTGAAGAATTCTCTGTCATCCAAAACTAGTGCTAACAGTTGCCCTCAGAAGTTCAAAGAACAAGGGCTGAGCCAGGAGGCTAGGCTACCTCACCAAGGTGACAATAAAATTTTGAGAGGGAAAAGAAGGTTCAAGATCCATAGCACTTCCATCTTGCACTCAGACTTCTTGTGATACTTGAAGACACCAAACTTGGACCATTATTCAAACGGGGGGCATAGTTCCAAATGACACATATGTGTTCATTTTGAGGAAGAATGGGCAAGAAAGATTGGGAGAGAAAGACTGACTTGCTCAGGGAAAGGTGTCTCACCCACTCTTTGCAGTTCCTTCTGTAACCATTTTTCAAGATCTGACTTCACTCAGCTTTCAGCTTCATGCAATTGCCCGTTGCTAGGCTGTCCCTAAGTAAAGCAGTAAGGTTGCCTTTAGATACCTTTCCAGGGCCTCCTGTCAAGTAGAGGCCCTGGTAATGGAAGTGAAACCTTCTTTCTTTCTGGGGAAATCCTGCAGAAAAAAAAATGAGCACATGAAAAAAAAATTAAAAACATTTTTTTTTTAAATTTAAAAACAATGAGCACATGAAAGTTAAAAAAAATGAACACATGAAAGTTAGATGTCTTTCTGGGTGGCATTGGAAGGGTATGTTATTAGCAGACACTTAAACACCCAACATATATAACTTCAATGCAGACACAACCAATGCATTATCATTTTAACCATGTATATCTTCACCTGATTGGTTAAATTTAACTTTAATGGTTCTTTGCTGCTGTTTTTCATTTTCTTTGTTTTTGTTGTTGTTGTTTGGGAGTTTTTTTTCTTTGTGATTTTACTACAAATAGAATTGTTTTCTTTGTTGCTTTCTTGAGTATCCAGCTGTTGTTACAATATAGAAATGAGACTGATACACTCACACTTATTTGGCATCTCAATTTACTGAATTAGCTTATTTCATCTTACCATGTTTTATTAGCTTTTTAGAGTATCAATAAGAGTGTATTCTGCAAAGAAGGGTAATTTATCTTAGACTTTTCAGGATATCTGAACTTCCATGTTCAGTACAAATTTTCACAATAGCCAAATTTGAAATCAGTCTAAGTCCCTATAAACAGATGTATCGCTAAATAAAAGGTACCGAGGTATGATGGAACATACCTACAACCTCATAACCTGGGAGGATGGGGCAGGATGAGGTGGAGCATGAGTTTGAGGGTAGCCTGGACTACAGATGGGGGCATAATACATAGTACACACACACACACACATATATATATTTTGTGTGTGGGTATATATATATATATATATATATACCCACACACAAAATAAAATATTATGTAATCATAATAAGTCAGTAAACCTTGTTTCAAGTAACAGTGTGGATAAAACCGGGAAAAAATACACTAAGTGAAAAATTCCAGACATAGAAAGACAAATCACACATGACCTCACGTATGTGTGAATCTAAACAAAGTTGAATTTATAAAACAGAGGGTAGAATTGTATCACAGATCAGTAAGTAACTGGGAAGGTATTAACCAAAGACTCAAGTGTTTCAGGAGAGAATATGTTTTCCCTAACAGCACCTGCCACATAGCTATCTTACACCAGCCTCACTTACAAGTGCATGCAGTGGCGTGAGAAGACCCGTGGTAGCGACCTAAAGGAATGTGGATCTCGGGGAAGTCCTCAGGCTGATCAGCACACGAAGTATTGAGAATTGGCAAGAAAAAAAATATGATCACAAAGAGTAAATGAAGCCTAAGAATTAAAGAAAACACAACCAGGGGAGTTTACCAACACTTAGAGGATTTTAGATGACCACACAGGAAGGGTTTAATGTTATTTTCTGTACTGCCTAATACATGCTAACTCACCAGTTATAGCTTCAGGTTTTCCTTGTGTCCATCCAGTTTTCCTGTTGCTGTGATAAGACACTGGCCAAAACAACTGGGAGGATATTCTATCATTGAGGTAAACCAAGGCAGTTCCTGGAAGCAGAAACTGCAGAAGAGCCCATGAAGGAACCCTGTAGAGTGGCTTGCTTCCCACAGCAGTCTCAGCTTGCTTTCTTATGCAGCTCAGGACCACCTTTCCATGGTGCCACCTCCCTCAGTGGACTGGGCCCACATTAATCATTAATCAAGAAAATGCCTCACAGACATACCCACAGGTCAACCTGATGCAAGTAATGCATTAACTGAGGTTCCTCATGACTCAAGTTTGCCTCAAGTTGACAAAAGTCACACTGTATCTCAAGTATTAAAAGCAAATAGTCCTCTCATAAAAGGTATTTCCACAGGTCCATTCAGATTACAATGATTTTTTTTTAAGTTCACGAATGGAGAGTGTTGTCATATTTTAACAAAAGCAAATCAGTGAATTGTCTCAATAAAAAATATTTGGCATTCTAGTTTACATTAGTGTGGCTGCCTCAGACAAAGGGCAAACATGATGAGAAAAAGCACAACCAGAGTAAAGGTCTCTGCATGTGGAATTGGGGACTGGGTTTGCTAATGGTGAGAAACCCTCATGGACATATCTGTTTAGAGAGATTAGATGATAAGCTGGCTCGAGACAGAGGGGTTGGTCAGTTCTGAAAATTCAAGTACAGTTGTATTCTCTGATTGGTACAAGACAGGTATGTGCTTGCAAAGTGAACTCTTCTTGCTCAACTTGACATAGTCCCCATCAGTGAACACAGTAAGTTCACAGCGAATGGTCCTTCCTTCTATCTCACTAAGGATTAAGGGCTTTGGTTTCTTTGGGTTTTTTGTTTGTTTGTTTGTTTTGTTTTTTTCTCCCTCCTATGCACTAAGCAGTAAGCTGAACAATGATTAAAGTTCAATAAATAGTTAATTGAACTGTGCTGTTAAGAAAAAGATATAAACCCCCAGAAGAGTGTTTTGCCTTAGTGGTTTAGTCGGGAGCTTGCCAATGAGCTCAGAATGGTAGGCTTACTTAAGGAACTCCGCTCTCAGAGCTATTGAATCATGGCCATGATGTCGAATTCTGGATTTAATAGTGGCTGAGGCCCCTGGGATTGTGCCTTATGAAGACAAATAGTAGACATAATAGCAAAATTAAAATATTTCACTGTTCCAAATTTAGAAAATGGCTGTCTTCTTTTTGTAAACGATAATGGCTTGCACACAGTTCCGTCTTTTCAGCTGTGTAAACCGTATAACACAGTTTAAAGGGTTTCTTAATTAAAACATTCACATAGACTGCATCTGCCCATTTTTATAGTGCTTTGCCAAAATCATAGGACTTAACAGCCACCTTTACCTCGCTACATTATTTCACAGTATCCTAGTGCAGAAGTCACCTCCATACATGTGCCAAGCATGCGCACTGCCACTTATTACTCTCCACTACCACATTTCCATGAAGAGAATGAAAACATCCACAGTATCTGGAGAGTGTGTCTATATTCTATTATTATTTCAAAGAGACTTACCACTGTTGCCTTTTTAAATTTGTTTTAATTTTTATTAATTACAGCTTATTTACTTTGTATCTCCCCTGTAGCTCCCTCCCTCCACCCCTCCCAAGCCCACTGTTGCCTTTTAAGTTACTATGAACTACTTCCAAAACAAAAAGTAACTAGGCACTGAAGAGCTAGAAGCCAACTTCTTAACCACCACCCTCTTCTTTTCCTGTTAGGCTTCTGGATGAGTCCACATGTGTGTGGATGAAAGTGGCCTTAAATAAACAGTATCTAACACACAAAATGTTTTAACTGTTGTTAAACTCTTTAACTGCCATTATGACAGGGGAGTTTCTATTTTCACTTTAATTTATAGTAAATGATCTGAGAAAAGAAGTAATAATTTGTTTTATATGACATGTACATATGTGTTTATACAGAGACAAAAGTAAATATTCCTCATTCAAGGCTGAGTGTGTAAGGTGGGTGTTGCTTATTTTTTCCTGAAATCCTTAAGATTCATAAAAATTATAAGTCAAGCATACTAACTTCAGAAAGATTATAAATAATAACAAAAATATGTATTAACACTGGACTTTAAAGGATAAAAATACAAAGATGAAAGAATCAGCGAAGAAAAACTTCACAGTGCAAAAGATACCCTTTTAAGTAGTTATTAGCATGTGGATTGAAAACACGAAACTATACATGAATTCCTAGCAAAAAGTGACAGTGATGCCATTTTTCCCTAGCACAGGAACTTCTCCAGTAAAGGAAAACTAGTCTTGTATCTGCTTTGGTACTTGATCAGCTTTGCTTGTTCTAAGCATCCCATTGTTGTTCTAAGCATCCCATTGTTGCTCCAGGGATCCCATCTTGCTCTGAGTAACCCTTCTTCTTTGCCTAATTGTCCCTGCCTGCTACAGGTCACACTGAACTATTTATCTAAATTTGACAGAACTGATATGATAAACTGCCAGAGAACTGATGTGATGCATGAAACAGTGTTTCCTCAAGATGACACTGGCTTTATTGTATCATATTTCAAAAGATATAAAACACAAGTTAGCAAGCCCCAACCCCATGAGCTCAGATTCAGGTGGCACTGAAAAAAGTTCTGACATGTGGAACAGCCTAAGTGAGTCTGCTAGAGAGACAGACAATGTAACAGACAATGCTCTACTGTTCTTTGCACTCTCAGGGCATCTTTACATATTTGGGAAATGTAACTAGCTAGCTAGCTATGGCTGTGTGATTTTAAGTTCAGGATTTAACAAAGAAAAGATCATTGACTAAAACAGGATCATCAAACTATGTTTCTAGTAAGTCCTACCTGGACATGTATAACGTTCTCCTAATAAAATATGAGTGGCCTCTGAGATTTCAGAGGCAAGAGATTTAGACATAGCTGGTGGAACCAGAAAGAATTAAGTTCCAAGTTCAGTGTTTTCTTAAAGAAAATACTTATAACTTCATTCAATTGTTTTTTTCTTTCATTCAATCAGCATACTACTGTGATCCCCACACCTACATGCACACCTGTGTGTGTATGAATTAAAGTTATAAATTACACTCACGTAATATGGTGACAAGAGTTAGTATATTCTTTTTAAATTAAATTTTAATTAGTATATTAATTACAGTTCATTTGTTTTGTATCCTAGCTGTAGTTCCCTCATTCAGTCCCTCCCAATCCTACCCTCCCTCCTTCATCTCCTCCCATGCTCCTCTCCAAGCCCACTGATGGGGAGGTCTAACTCCCCTTCCATCTGATCCTAGCTTATCAGGTCTCCTCAGGACTGGTTGCATTGTCCTCCTCTGAAGCCCTGTAGCCTTGCAAGGCTGCTTTCCCTATGGGGGTGGGGGTGGTCAAAGAGCTAGCTACTGAGTTCATATCAGAGACAGTCCCTGTTCCCCTTACTAGTGTACCCATGTGGATACTGAGCTGCCATGGGCTACATCTGAGCAGGGGTTGTAGGTTATCTAGGTTATTTCCATGAATGGTCCTTGGTTGGAGTATCAGCCTCAAAAAAGACCCCTATGCCTCAATTTTTTTTTTATTCTGTTGCTTTCCTTGTGGAGCTCCTGTCCTCTCCAGGTCTTACTGTCTCCACCTACTTTCATAATGGTTACAAGTTTCAGCATCTGCTTTGATACCCTGCTAGGTAGCATCTTTCAGAGTCCTTCTGCGGTAGGCTCCTCTACTGTTTCCTGTTTTCTCCTTTTTCCAATGTCCATCCCATTTGTCTTTCTGAGTGAGGATTGCTCATCTTACTCAGGTTCCTCCTTCTTGCTTAGCTTCTTTAAGTTTACAGATTTTAGTATGTTTATCCTATTCTATATTAAATGTCTACTATCCACTTAAACATGAATATATAGCATATGTGTCTTTCTGCTTCTGGGATACCTCACTCAGGGTGTATATTCTATCCAAGCAAAAAAAAAAAAAAAAAGGATTTGCTATTAGTTTCTTTTTAATTCATAACTTCAAATGACAACTTTATATTAGAGTAAATATTAACTAAACCAAGACTAGCATAGTCCTTTATTAGCAAATATATAGCTGTTATCCATAGCTAAAAATTAAATTAATAATGAATGGAGAGTAACAAAATAACTTGGTTTTAATTTCAGGTATTATATATATATCTTAGGATAGACCATTTGCTTTCTGGTATCTGTTTTTTTTTTTTAACTTGCTTATTTATGTTTATTGTAGCAACGCTTATAATAACCAATATAAATATGGACTATCCTGGATGTTCATCATAATATATATGTGTATGTATATGTGTATGTATAAATGTGTTACATAATATATCTGTGTAAAACTTTAATATTTAGTATAGTACATATGTCATGTATATACAGCAAAAATATATCATATATAAGATACTAATGATTAAATTCTGAAATAGTTATTTTTAAAAGAAACCTATATTCTTTTTTTTAAAAAATATTTAATTATGTTTTTTGAAATGGTTGGTTTTTCTTGTACACCAATTACTTTTTTCTTTTCTTTTTTTATTAATTACAGTTTATTCACTTTGTATCCCACCTGTAGCTCCCTCCCTCCTCCCCTCCCAATCCTACCCTCCCTCCTTCTTCTCCACCCATGCCCCGCCCCCAGGCCACTGATAGGGGAGGTCTTCCTCCCTTTCTTCTGATCCGAGTCTATCAGGTCTCATCAGGAGTGGCTGCATTGTCTTCCTCTATGGCCTGGTAAGGCTGCACCCCCTTGAGAAGGAGGTGATCAAAGAGCCAGCCACTGAGTTCATGTTAGAGACAGTCCCTGTTCCTGTTACTGTGGAACCCACATGAATACTGAACTGCCATGGGCTTCATCTGTGCAGGGGTTCTAGGTAATCCCAATTAATGGTCCTTGGTTGGGATATCAGTCTCAGAAAAGACCCCTGTTCCCAGATTTAAGCAAGTCAAAGACTTGTATGAAAAAAATTTTCCAGTCTCTGAAGAAAGAAATAGAAGATATGAGAAGATTGAAAGAACACCCCTGCTCATGGCTTGGCAGAATTAGCATAGTAAAAATGGCCATCTTGCCAAAAGCAATCTACAGATTCAATGCAACTCCCATCAAACTACCAACAGAATTCTTTACAGACCTTGAAATAATAATTCTCAACTTCATATGGAATAACAAAGAACCCAGAATCACTAAAATAATCATCTACACAAAAAGCTCTTCTGGAGGTGTCTTAATCCCTGCTCTCAAGTTGTACTATAGAGCAACAATACTAAAAACTGCATGGTACTGACATAGAAACAGACTGGTGAATCAATGGAATCGAATAGAAGACGCTGACATAAATCCACACACTTATGGACACCTGATTTTTGACAAAGACACCAAAACAATACAATGGGAAAAAGATAACATGTTTAGCAAATGGTGCTGGTTTAACTGGATGTCTACATGCAGAAAAATGCAAATAGATCCATACTTATGACCCTGCACAAAACTAAAGTCCAAGTGGATCAAAGACCTTAACATAAAACCAGATACACTAAATCTGTTAGAAGAAAGAGTGGGGAAGAGCCTTGAACTGATTGGCACAGGAGACAACTTCTTTTTTTTTATTTTTCTTTATTAATTACACTTTACTCACTTTGTATCCCCCCCCCCCGTGGTTCCCTCCCTCCTCCCATCCCAATCCCTCCCTTCCTCCACCCTCTGACTGCATGTCCCTCCCCAAGTCCACTGATAGGGGAGGACTTCTTTTCCTTCCTTCTGATCCTAGTCAATTAGGTCTCATCAGGAGTAGCTGCATTGTCTTCTTCTGTGGCCTGGTAATGCTGCTTCCCCCTCAGGGGGAGGAAATTAAAGAGCAGGCCAATCAGTTCATGTCAGAGACAGTCCCTGTTCCTATTACAATGGAACCCATTTGGATACTGAACTGCCAAGGGCTACATCTGTGCAGGGATCTTAGGTTATCTCCATGCATAGTCCTTGGTTGGAATAGCAGTCTCAAGAAAGACCCCTGTGCTCAGATATTTTTGGTTCTGTTGCTCTCCTTATAGAGTTCCGAGACAACTTCTTAAACAGAACACCAATAGCACAGGCTCCAAGATCAACAATCAATAAATGGGACCTCATGAAACTGAGAAGCTTGCTGGTATCTTAAGCATTCTTGATAAATAAACCTAAGGGAAAACAAACATATGAGTAGAACACAGAATTGCTTAAAATTCTTGAAAATTTTCTTCCTATGACAGAAGAATACAGGAAATAGAGCCAAGCTGTAGAAAGGGCTGTGAAAAACCAGGAAAAGTCACTTGGAGATTCAAGTTCAGTTCTATGATTCTCCTTCTACATTTTATTCAGGAACCACATGGACTGGTTTCTCAATCTCTGTCTCCATGCTGGTCTTTCCTTCTCCTGTGCCCGTGGTTGGGATTGGATATCTCCTCAACTCACGTGCAGATAGAACAGAAGCTCTCTGCTCATATCCAAAATGTCCTGTAAAAAAATGATAGGTTGTTTGACCTATCTCTGTTATTAAAACCAAATATATAGCATACAAACATTAATTGACAATTTGACTGGACAACTTTGGAGAAAGCAAGTCTTCTGTTCTTATTTAAAAGGAAAAAGAGACAAGAATAGGAAAAAAAAAACCAGAATTGCTGGTAATATTTGAATATTAAAGACAATCTTTCCAAGTCTATTACTTAGTTCAAGGCTTCCAGTTATTTTGCTTCTAACCAAAAAAATAAAAATAAAATAAAAAGAAAAAGAAAAAAAGAAGCACTCACTCTTTAAAAACATAATTATTAGGTAAGGGGAATATAAAACTTCATACCTGAACATCTAAGTGTGGAAAGTTATTAACACTGTCAAGCAGCTATGAGTGCAAACACTAATGCAACTATTAAAATTACATTACTATCAACCTAGCTTCCAGATGCAATGTTGGTGTTGTGGAAGTCTTGTGGCACTTACCAGTATTAACATGGGTACTTGAGCTTAAATATACATGGGGACTATGGTACAAGCTGTTATATACTGGAGAAGGTTGATTATTGGGTGTGAAATTCATATATCATATATTAACTTCTTTCATTCATTTTCCTTTGCTAAAATAAATTAGCTATTAGCACTCATTAACTAAATCTTGATAAATCTATACATTCATTTCTTTAGATTTATTTCCCTTCATTTAAAGCTATTTGTGACCTCAACTAGTCAGTATTTCTGGTATAGAAAAATAGATATTTTTCCAAGGTTTTCTAGTTTCATTTAGCATCTGGCCATTCCTGAACAACCAATCAGCGCTTTTATTTAGTCAAAATTGACAGTGATTAATAGATACCTTGGAGATCTACTTACTGATTATTTCCATCAGAAAACGGAGGTGGGTTTTGGGAATTACAGCCTCTGCTAGAGCATATGCTAGTGTTCGTTTTTTATTACAATGTATCAATTGCTTACAAGTGCTGAGAGGGAGGCCTGTTTTTGGTTATTAATCATTCTGATTAAACTGTAAGTTTGTGACCAAGCCAGTTATTTCCATTTTTTTTCCATTTCAAACACATCGATTTCTTAGTAGTTAAGGAAATATTATCATTATAACATGATTTTAATATATACATCAATGATTATTGAAGTGACCACTAAACCTAAGATGTGTTCTGCATGCCACCTGGGGAAAGGAAGACATTTCTATGTTACAGAGACTGACCTCCTTGCATACATGGCCCTCATGAAGAAGGTTTTATCAAGAAGGTTTTCCAGAATGAAAACTTGATTTAAAAAAAAAAAATCTGGAACTAAATAGGTAAAGCTAACTGGAAATGGATAGATAGAATTAGAAAAATAAAAAATAAATGACACTGAAATGTCATCTTTATCTATACTTTGTATGTCTAGAAGAGTGTACTCTAACATAGGCAGAGTAATCACCTAAATGTATGTTCCTGTCTTACATTTGCACATATGTATTCAATGCTCCTTAGTATCACCCTGTACAGAGAAGAGTGATGTTTGATCAAATTCCATTATTTCATGTGTATGTGGTTTGCCTGCATATGTGCCTGTGTACCTTGGAAATTCGGTGCTCACAGAGACCAGAAGTGGGCATCAAATCCTCTGGAAATGGAATTATCAAGCAGTTGTTAGCAGTCTTAGTGGTGCTGGGAACCGAACTCAGGACCTCTCCAAGAGCCACAAGCGCTCTTAACCATTGAGCCACCTCTCCACTCCCCAGATTTTATTTAGTGTTATAATTCTGAAAATGGAAAAGTTGCCCCCTCCTCACAATATAAGGACTCCTTACATCTACTCTTAAAAGGATAATGGAACCAAATGTCCCAAAGCAATGCTGGTTTACTGACAGCATCTTATGTATTTCCAGTCTTGGGATTTTTCTTGCTCACTCTTCTGTTTCTCTTCCTAGGAGAGGAGCTGCATTGTGTCTACTTAGAAGGCTGATTTCTGTGCGTTTTGTTAGACTAGGTAGGTCAGCAGGTATGAACTAACACATTGCCCAGGTGGCCCCTTAACGCAGTGTGATTGAGCATGGAGGAAATAAGCAGCCTGTCCCAGAGCTGGGGCTGCCTGGTGCTCGGCCAGGTGAATGTGATTAGTAACTGACATTTGGATGGAGATTTCCCTGCATTCCCAACAGATGTCCTCTTAATTGAAAGCTTGCTGTGACACTGGTGATTCCGAGAGGCCCCAAATTCCCTTTAATGTCTCCTGCTCATTAAAAACACACCTCCCTTCTTCCAAAGGAGAGACTTCCTTAACAGTTGTGCCTGAGTAGTAGGGGAGAGGGATGAACACTCAGCACCTCAGAATCACCCTTTAAAGTGAACAGGTCTTTTTTTCCTGCCTTCACACCAGATGACTCGAGAAATACCCTTGGGGTTATCAAGCTGTTTGCCAAATGTTGCAGTGAAATGGGTTCTGGGGAAAGCGGCGCTGTGGGGCTACAGGTGTATGGTCCGGGATTAGTGTAGATAGCTAGAATGTCTTATTGTTTATGTCCCACTTTAGAACTCAGCAGAAGAAGCAGAGCAGAGGATGCTTCCTGACTGACCAAGAAAACTAAGTAATGCTATGAGTGAAAAAAAGCCAAAATGACTCTCTGAGACTTGTCTTTTCAGGGTTAAACTAGAGCACAGCCCTGTTCTGTGCTCTCCTGCTTGGGGAAATAGTATTGGTTACGTAGTCCCCTTTGCCTGTACAATGAGACACTACATTCCATGTGCAGAAAAAAAAAGACTCATTTATCACATGAGGCCTCAGAAAAAGGATATAATGATATTTAGAACTTGACTGAATCCTGTGAACAATAGTCCAGTTAGCTTTAGAGATTCGACTCTGCAGGAGATCCTACAAGAAAGGTTTGATCATGTGCTCTGCATTGACATGTAATTATTTACTGTAAGTCACTATATTTAATAGACTGTATTTTATAGCCCATTGTTCCAATTTTTTACAAATTAAGGAGAATGGCCTTCCAGAGAACAGGATGTCATGCTGTGAGATATATCCATTCATTGCATATACACTGAGAGAAAAATAAAGTGTTTTGCTATTTGATTATATTAGGAGGCTGATTTCACTGAGCTTAGTAAGGAAAATATGTTGAGAACCTCATCACCAACAATTCTGTAATTAGCTATCTTACTTCTCTTCTTTCTTTCATAGCCAAACTTCTCTGGAGTTTGGTACCTTCTCACCATCTCAAGTTCATTGTTGATCCCGTTTCTTCCACTGACTGTAAATTCTAGGGATCACTACTCCCAGCTCCAGTCAAGCTCTCCCACTCACATCCTAGGCCTCAGTATTCTCTATTTAGCATTGGTTTGCAACTTACCATACAGACTTTCAGGCCACCATTCTGATATAGACATTAAATATCATAATTATCCAAGTACTAACTTTAGGATTCTTTTCTCTGTCTGGGACTTCTTTTCCTCTTTATCTGTGCTAGGTTCTTCCACAGGCACCTGCAAATTGTTTACTTCCACATTATTCTTTCTAAACTAAACTTCTCCTTTGCATCCCAGACAGTTTGCACTGGTATAGCCATCTGACAGGGAATCAAAGATATCAGTAGAACTTCTGACCTTTGACCTAAAACCCACTGCTTTTTTAGCATTCATTTTCTGAGTACATGAACCACCAGTCATCAAACTTTCCCAAAAAGAAACAGTTGTATCACTCCAAATTCCTTCTTTTTCTTTATGACTGTATCTACTATGATAACTGATTATGCAAGTATGGCACTTGACTATGCCACAACAGGCCCATGAATTCAGTCAGACCAAATTCTTCATGTATCTCAGAGATCATTGATGGTATTGATATTTGAATAGACTAAGGAAAACAGATTGTTCTCCATAACTGGGCCTTCATCCATTCGAGAAAAGGAATAGAACAAAAAACTGCCTTCCTGTAGCTGACAATGGCCCTGTTATTGACTGTGTTGTGCTGAGACTTCAGGTCTTTCATGGTTTCAAGGTTGTCACCAGTTAAGAAGGAACTATAACACTGGGTGTCTAGAATACTAGCTGTATATCTTGTGTATCATAGGCCTCTACAATCACATGGCCCAACTCCTTATAATAAATGTTTACACCTCCACACACACACCCATCCCTCCCCACACTATCAATTACAAATACAGAACATGCGTGTCCTATTGGCTGTATCTGGAGATGTCTGACAATCACGTCTAGTTTATTTCTAATCACAATAGATCTTCCATCTTGTAAATACCTTAGTCATGAGTCACATTGTTTCAGTTCAGGTATTGCAATCAACCGGTCCTTTACAAATGCTAATGTTGAACAATCCTCTGTTTCTTTGTTGTCTGGTCTCTGTTGATACCTGGAGGGGATTTCTCAGACACTGTTCTGGTTCTCATACCTCTTCATCACCTACACCTTTTCCCTGTCATAAAACATGGAAGGCTTTCTATTAGTTTTAGAGGAAACAAGTTCCTGAATAGAATGCATGTAGCTGTGTGTATGTACTTCTCCAAGCTCTGCTTTCCATTACCCCCTCATTGGCTGTGTTAGCACTGGCCATGCTGAGTGTTTTGCAGTTCTTGGATGGGTGTTCTTAGATGGGTCTGTCAAGGGCTTTGTGGTTCAGCTCCTTCTGCTACTTATGTGAGCACATTGCATCTGTTGTGTACCCAGGACAGGATGGTAGATGTCTGCCAGGGGAGAAGCAATGACACTGTTCTCTCTGTGGGACCTTAACGAGGATGGCAATGGCCTGCATGTTAGTGTGCTTCCTATCACTACCTTGGCAGTATCAATTTCAGACAATGTCCTTTTGAATAATTATTTTGTCTAAATTCTAAACAATTGATATTGGGTTGTAACATTTATGTACACATCAAATTAGTACACATCCTTTGCAAGTTATCATATTCTGTTTAGAGGTTAAATTGGAGAACTTCACATTATATAGTTAGCTCCTGACATGGATTCAGCTGCACACAACTACTTAAATATCAAGTGTGGATTCTCCCCAAAGTCGCTATGTACCCTATCTCGGATTCTGGAAGTCTCATGCCCAGAACACCACATTTCTAAATTAAGGAGTAAATTCCAAAGAAGCAATGAGAGCACAAAGATTGTGAGTGAAAGAAACTACTTGTGATGCTGCAGTTCTGCAATCTGTCCAGAAAGCTTGGACTTTGAATATCCTTTTACATGTTTAAATGGACAATAAGTTATATTTTGTTTGATAAGAATAAATTTAATTCATAAAATTATTTTTACTTAATGTTAGTAATGCCTTCAAAATTAAAATGTATCTGTTCCAGTATTGCTAATACTTTCTGCATCCATATTATTTTAAACAGGTTTGTCATGTGAATAAGAGATGTTTTTTAGAAATTATCTATTATAGGGCTCAGGACTGCAGATATAGCTCAGTGATAAGCGCTTACATAGTGTGAGAAAGTCCCTGGGCTCAATATCATCACTTTAAAAAAGTCTATGTCTGGAGTCCAGACTTTGCCACTTGGTTAGCATATTCTGTTCCCTGGAGCTTTGACTTTTAGTTACAATCTGAATTTACTAATCTAATTGTGCAATTAATAGCTGAACTCTTGGCCAAACTAACCTATCTGTGAGAATTGGAGTACTATATACCTTTTTATCCACTGTTACTTTTGCAGAACCCAGCTCAATGTTACCACAAAGCAGGTACTTAATAAATATCTGTTGAATGAATGGTGCATGAACAAATCAGGATTCAACCCAAGTCACCATAGCTCTAAAGCCAGTCATAACCACTGTACCCCATGTCTTCCAGTGTCCCTTTTCACTGTTCACCAATGAAAGGTTATTCAACTGCAGGACATTGGAAACAATGGTGTTAAACATTCTCTGTACTCTTCATTTTGAGACATAGAAATGGCAAGGAAAGGATAGAGTGGGATGGAGAAGTATGCCATAATAGGGATCTCATTCTTGTAAACATATTCTAAAAATTTGGGCAGAAGCTTACTAGTTTACAGCAATTAAATAGAAGACACTCATTCCAATACTTATTCATTTAAATTAAGTAAAAATATGAGCTATGCCAGATGTATGCAGACTCAGAATAGAACCTCTCATGTGTAAATAATATACTTTGCTTGATTTTTGAGGTTTTATGTAAATAAACTGCTGTTGCAAAATGCATTTATGAGAATTCACCAGAGGGATATTTTCAGTAATGTGTCTTAATAAGGATAAATTCTAATAAAATGACTCAAAAGACACAGAACATTCAAGTTGTAAACTCACAGACATGCATGGAATACATATTTTCTTCTGTCTTTTTGCCAACAACTTAGAACCATAACATGATAAAATTATACTACCCGTAGTAAACAGTAAGCAAATTGTGAACATAAAGTAGATCTTCATGTGTGTACCCGTGCCTGTGTCCCCACATCGAGGGAGTGTGCGTGCGAGTATGTGTGCAGTAAACTAGGCTGGATGGCCAGTGAGCCCCAGGGACCCACCTGTCTTTTCCTCTCCAGCACGGGGACTACGGGGGTGCCCAGCAAGGCAAGGTCTTCGGTAACTGGGCTGTTTCCGTAGCTCCATAGAGTGTCTGGTGTTTTTCTTTGGTTAAAATACACAGTATTAGGTTTCATTATGATATTTTCAAATAAAATTTCTTTGTGTTAGTTTTCTTCTCCCATCTGCTCCCCAGCCCTGGACTGTTCACCTGCTACTCTTCCAGCTCACAGCCAACTTTCCACTTTCATGTCATGTATGTCCTATTCTCTTTTCCTACATCCTCATCAACACTTCTCCCTCCTCTCCTCTTTTCTTCTGGTCTCCTTACTAGTTTAATAGTCTATGTACACTGGACATACTGAAACTGGAATAACATATGGTTTCAAGACACCATGTCAGCCCCACTCATAAATATACACATAGATATTATCTCGTAGGATGCAAACTTGAAAGAGAACATTAATTTTTTTTTCTCTTTTATTTTCTTTCTTTATCTTGTGTGTCCATCGTGTATATATGTCCATTTAGCAAAACATGAGTACTAGGGCCACCTTCCCTACCCCAGGACCTGTGCTCTTTCAGCCATAGGATTTTTGTTGTGTTTATAATACCAGGCATCTACACTCTCACATGAAACAGGCCCTAAATCCAGTCAGAACACACTTGTTTACCCCTGAAACAGTAATGCTAAAATTGTTGGAGAAAGGTTGGTATTCTAGACAGCAGGGAAGAAGCTTCCAACTCAGGTTCATCTTCATTTCTCTGTGTGCTGTATCCAAAGTGTAAGGTTTCTTCAGCAATAGGACCTTGCAACATAGTTCCAGTAATAACGAATAGCAATGACCATCGCTTGCATTGGCCTTGCTTTGTACAAAAACTTTTAGATTTATTTTATTTTTATGTGTGAATGTTTTATGTATGTATGTCTACATGCATGCATGCATGTGTATGTATCTATGTATGTATGTGCATGCCTACTTCCTTAAGGCTTCTGAGAGGTGTTAGATGCTGTGAAACTGGAATCACAAATGATTTTGAGACACCATGTGGGTACAGGGTGTCAAATCTCATCTGAGAAAGCAACAAGTGTTTTTAACTTCTGAGTCATGTCCCCATCCCTAGGTTGTGTTCTTTTACAAGCCTCTGGAGCCACCATGGCTCTTAGAGACGTATCCCAGACCTGGCACTGGAATTTTTAATTTAAATATTTACGACTTCTGGGAGGAATATGAAGGATAGTTCAATTTATTCAAACTCCTTTTAAAATTAAATATTCTAGTTAGCTTATACATTAGTAGGTTTCTATATAATGTCGTAGTTGATGCTAACTATTTCTATAAAAAATGTCACCAAAAGCAACTTGGGGAGTTTAATTTATGTTCTCCTTCTAGGTAATAGTCCATCTTGCAGGGATATCAGGGCAGAAACTCAAGGCAGGAGTTTGGAAAGCACCAATTAAAGAACTCTCCTTACTGATTTGCTCTCCATGGCCTGTTTAGCCTGATTTCTTATACAACCTAGGACCACATGCCTAAAGGATGCCACTTCCCCAGTGGCATTACAGGGGTCTAGAGTGGCCTTCACACAGCAAGAAAATACTCCCACAGTTCTGCTTACATTCTAATCGGATATAGACAGTTCTGTGTTTCTCAGATGAATCTGGTTTGTGACCAGTCAACATAAAATAAACCAGTATGATGTGGTTTTTAAAAATACATTCTTAGTCTTCCCTTCCCTTGTTGTTGTTGGTTTTTTCCCCACTCCACTAGTCTCTTCCACATTTCAACTTTTAGGCCCATGATTTTTTTTTATGAACCTGGAGCACCCTATGTTATATAATTATTTCTAGTACTGTTCATGAAGAATACTCACAGATGTCAAAAACTGGTAAGAATATAAATGGAGGTGACAAGAAACAAGAGATAGAAGATGATGATGACAATTATTTGTCACTTATAGTTTATTGTTATGTCAGAAATTCATCTCATTTCTTCCTTTATTCTAAGTCAACTGAGTAAGGAAATTGAGCTATAGCAAGACAAAGTAACTTCAAAAGTTACACTGCTAGACAATGATAATAATACTTTAATATTGTTTAATAAAATGATTTAATAAACACTTTAATAAAAATATTTAATAATCAGTAAGTGATTAATGATTAGTAATGTAATGTATTAATTAATGTATTTTCCACAGTACAGTCTATTCTTAATTTGTTCAAATAAAGTGTGAAAGAGTTAATGGATGACATAAATTAGTTACAGGTACTAAAAACAGAAAGCCCATTGACCCTTAATCTCTCCTACTTTTAAAGTAATGTAAGTCATGATCTTCAGGAAAAGAAATATTTATTTTAAGGAACTTCAAAGTGGGAAAACCACCATCTGGTCAGGAAAACGTGAAACTCACATCATGGGTCTTTGAAGTGTTTAATTCATGTTCAAACCACATTTGCTGTATGCAGGAAATATATTCCATGTGTTTATGCATGCTGGACAAGATTTGTTCACATATATGAAAACTAAATATGACTAAGTATACACATTTAAAACTAAGCTAGAAAACTTAAAGGTTAAGCAATCCAGAAGAAACTGTCTCAGACTAATATTTTTTTGTACTTCTTAATAGATAGCATAAATTATAAAATTTTCTTGGGGGGTCATTGGGAATAAATCTGTTGGGCTGTGCAATACCTGATATAAAAATCAATTATCTTGGGCTAGCCCAGGGTGGAAAAGGGATGGGCTTATTCTTCATCCTCTGAAGAATTCTTCATGCTGATGGTCCACTCCTATCCTTTTTCACATTGAAAGAAAATGAAGTATACCTGAAACTTACAGTGAAAATGAGAGAGACCTTCAGACAGCAACCAGAGAGAGTTGTGGGAGGCCAGGTTTACACATACCTCTGAAAACAGGAACAACAACAAAATCAGTACTTTAATTTGTAAATGCTTTTTTTTTTTTTTTTTTAACCATGAACACTGAATGGACTTGGTCACCAAATCAGAGGAAAAGACTGAAAGGGCAACCTGAAAGAATAACAATGATTCTTTCTTCTTTCTTTCTTTCTTTCTTTCTTTCTTTCTTTCTTTCTTTCTTTCTTTCTTTCTTTCTTTCTTTCCTTTTTTTGCCTATTCAAGATTCTAATTGACTTTGTCAGCTAAGTCTAGAAAATACTCTGGTCTTATATTCTTATAACGTTGCCAATTTTTAACTTTACAGTTTCAGCAGATTTTAGTGTATATGCCTTCCAAAAAACATTCAAGCATGCTCACTTCAGTGGGGGGAAAATGTGTGTTCATAATGCTAAGAATCTATGGCAATGCTTCTTAAACCTTAATGTGTTTGCAATCTCTGCATGCCTTACTGGAAAGACAGATTCTGGTTCAGAATGCCCAGCTCCTAATTGCTTTCCCTGTGTTTCTGCCACCCACATTCCCGATAACAGCACTTTTCTAACACACGGCAGGGACAAACACTCTCTTAGCCATTCACATAGAAATTAATAAAGTTGAATGTGATCCATTAAGGAACAGGTTGCATATAAAGAGTTTGATAACATAATCACTTAAGTAACTGCAGTGTGTGGATGGAAAATGGATATGTAGTATGTGTGCCTAGGTGTGTGTATGTTACACAATTGTGATTCTGGTGTATTTATGGTATATGGTAGTGGATATGTGTGTGTGTGTGTGTGTGTGTGTGTGTGTAATGTGGTATGATAGATGTGGTGTGTATTTATATGGTATGCATGTGTGTGTCCTGTGTTTCTGCTCTGTGTGGTGGTTTTTTCTTTTTATTTTAGTTTTTAAAAATTATTATTTAAAATTATTATTTTAAAAATTATCATTATTTATTACACTTTGTATCCTCACTGTAGCCCCCTCTCTTGCCTTTTTCCAATCCCACCTTCCCTTCCTCTATTTCCCATACGCCCCTCCCCTAGTCCCACTGATAGCGGATGTCTATCAGGTCTGACCAAGACTGGCTTCACTGTCTTCCATTGTGGCCTGGCAAGGCTACATGGCCCCCTTCAGGGGAAGAGGTCAAAGAGCCAGCCACTGAATTCATGTCAGAGACAGTCTCTGTTCCCCTCACTAGGGAATCACTTGGAGACTGAGTTGCCATGAGGTCCATCTGTGCAGGGTTCCAAGTTATTTCCATGCATGGTCCTTAGTTATACATATGTGTGTGATTTGTGTACTGTATGTGTGTTTTGTGTGTAGTGTGTACATGTGAGATATATGCATTTGTGTTTGGCATGTATGTGTGTATACTCTGTGTGGTGTTTGTGTATATGCATATGTTTGTGATGTGTGTGTTTGTGTATATTAACACTGTGTGGTGTTTGGGAATATGTTTATGTGTGTGTGGTATGTGTGTTCACATGTGTAGTTCACATGTGTAAAGACTGTGTGAAGACTAGTGCATGAATTTAGACATTTGTGTGAAGACTAGTGCTTGCTCTGGCACTAGTTCTGATTATTCTTCAAATAAGAGTACTGAGTTTCACAGACTTTCTAAAACTTCCTCAGGATGGTTGGTTTAATGCAATAAAGTGGGGTACTTGTGCCGTTGTCTTCAACTACAATAAAAGAGAGTGATATTTTAACTTCACCTTAAATCTGCAAATGACTTCAAGAAGACAATAGGAGGTAAGACATTAGAACAAGAGGAGCTGTGGGGTCAAGGATGGTGTGTACATTTCAAACAGTGAGAAAGAGGTTGAATTGTGTGACCCTGAGATTTCACCTTACACCCATCAGAATGGCTAAGATCAAAAACTCAAGTCACAACACATTCTGGAGAGGTTGTGGAGAAGGGGAACCCTCTTCCACTGCTGGTGGGAATATAAACTTGTACAACCACTCTGGAAATCAATCTGGCGCTTTCTCAGACAATTAAGAATAGTGCTTCCTCAAGATCCAGCTATACCATTCTTAAGCATATATCCAAAAGTTGCTCAAGTACACAACAAGGACATTTGCTCAACCATGTTTGTAGCAGCTTTTTTCATAATAGCCAGAACCTGGAAACAACCCAGATGTCACTCAGTTGAGGAATGGATACAAAAATTGTGGTACTTTTACACAATGAAATACTACTCAGCAATTAAAAACAAGGAAATCATGAAATTTGCAGGCAAATGGTGGGATCTAGAAAAGATCATCCTGAGTGAGGTATCCCAGAAGCAGAAAGACACACAAGCTATATACTCACTTATAAGTGGGTACTAGACCTATAGGATAAACATACTGAAATCTGTACACCTAAAGAAAATAAACAAGAAAGAGCACCCGGGGAAAGATGACCAACCCTCACTTAGAAAGGCAAATGGGATGGACATTGGAAGTAGGAGAAAGCAAGTAACAGGACAGGATACCGCAGAAGGCCTCTGAAAGACTCTACCTACCAGTGTATCAAACCATCGGCAGAGTTCAGGGAATCATATGAAAGAGAGGGGAGTTAGTATGCCCTGGGGAGGACAGGAATTCCACAAGGACTATGTGAGGGCACAAGGGTCTTCTATGAGACTGATTCTCCAACCAAGGACTATGCATGGATATAACCTAGAACCCCTGCTCGGATGTAGCCCATGATAGCTCAGTATCCAAGTGGGTGTCCTAGTAAGGAAAACAAGGAAAAAAAAATTTCTGACATGAACTCAATGACTGGCTCTTTTACCTCTCCCCCCGCCCAACCCGAGGGAGGAGCAGCCTTGGTAGGCCACAGAGGAGGACATTGCAGCTAGTCCTGAAGATATCTGATAAGCTATGGTCAGATAGAAGGGGAGGAGGACCTCCCCTATCAGTGGACTTGGAAAGGGGCAGGGAGGAGATGAGGGAGGGAGGGTGGGATTGGGAGGGAATGAGTGAGGGGGCTACGGCTGGGATACAAAGTAAATAACCTGTGATTAATATAAAATAATAAAAAAATATAAAAAAGAAAATGAATGAAATATGTAATTTTGCCATTCCAAATAAATGCTATAAAGAAAAACAAAAACAAAAAAACCTCTTTTTTGAATGAAGCTATCCAGGACAGCTAGCTAATTAGGAGTGGCCCAAGAAACAAAACCCTAAGTATGGAGATCTAAGAGACCCAGCCTCCAGCCCCACCAGCCCGGTTTGCTGGTGAAGCTTGGAAAAGTCGCTGCATGATGAGGGAACATTCTCTCCTTGCTTTGGCTCTATGAAGTGTGCCCAGGAGTGTCCCCTCCCTACATCTCAGGAGGCTATTGTGCATCACCACACGTAAGACAAATGTGTGAAGAAACAGTCTTTCAAGCAGTGTCATTTTTAAGACTATTAAGATTGTGAGTAGCATTCTTTTCAATGTCATCATTGAGTAAAGGCAACTTCACTATCAACTAACTTTTCTTCCTTCTGAATCTTTTCCCAGTGTCTTGGGTATCTGTCAGAATTTGGGCTCTGTGAATTTCAGTCCTAGTAGATAATATGGGTTATGCAGAGCTAGTGCAAATTGGTGAGACCAGGATGATCAAAAATACCTCTGCCTCACTGTTTTCTTTGCTCCTGATTCATTTTTCCACCTTCTCGTGATTTTTTTTTCTTTTACCTCCTTTTTTTTCCAGATCACTTTTTTTATTTGATAAAGCTTGCTAATATCAATAGTGTCAATTGTTATTTATCTTGTATTCATGGACTTACAAAAGGACTCACTCTACTTTTTAAAAATAAAATTCAGAGTAACAAGGTGTTTATACAGCAGCTGACATTAGCTTTGATAAGCTGAAAGAGCTCTGTGAGTTCAAGGCTAGCCTAGTCCAAATGAGTTCCAGGCCAGAGAGTGCTACATAATGATCTATGTCAAGAAAGAAGAAAGAAAGAAAGAAAGAAAGAAAGAAAGAAAGAAAGAAAGAAAGAAAGAAAGAAAGAAAGAA
>NW_026585686.1:12631152-12673882 GCF_907164565.1 Psammomys obesus
GAAAGAAAGAAAGAAAGAAAGAAAGAAAGAAAGAAAGAAAGAAAGAAGGAAGGAAGGAAGGAAGGAAGGAAGGAAGGAAGGAAGGAAGGAAGGAAGGAAGGAAAAAAGGGAAGGGAAGGAAAGGAAGAGAAAGAAAGAAAGAAAGAAAGAAAGAAAGAAAGAAAGAAAGAAATGAAAAGAGTCTTTGACAAGATTTAAGAAAAAATAAAAAGTACTCTAAAAGAAATATATGTCCAAGCATATTTGAAAAAATTTGCTTTTTTTCTTGATTCATACACACACTGTCATCTGATGGGAGCTAGCAGTCTCCAATGTGACACATCGAAAATGGGAATGAAAGGAGAAGTGCTCATTTTTGTGGCTCCCAATCATCTCCTCCAGTCTAAACACAGACTGTCTCTTGTAAACCCATCCCAAGCACCATGCCCACAACTGGTCCAGCCCATGGAGCAGCCACCGTGTACAGGACCAGGAAAGTAAAATAAAAACAATCTGAATTGCAAGCATTTTTCCCCCAGAAAAATTCTGACTTAGTACCTTGAAGCCATGTCTGGGTATCGCCTAGAGTGGCTGTCTATCTACAGTCAGGGTGGAGATGCATTTATTTGAAGAACAGCACAGAACCTGGAAGCCCAGCCATTTAGCTTGAATTGAGTGATGGCCTGAATTAATGTTTGAGAACACAGTCAATTTAAAAATTACAGTGGCACAGAGTCCATTATTTTCTACTGCCTTTCTATAGAGAGGGCAGGCTACTGTCAGCAGTGAAATGCTATGAGCTACTGGAAGCTTCACCAAGGTAGGGTTCAGTATGGTAATCCTGGTGGTTCTAGGCAATGCTTCTTTAATGCATATCAAAAGAGTGCAGGAGCTCTGCTTAGCAGATAACATCTTATCCAGTCTTCCTGTAGCTCCACAGCTTTCCTAAGGAGAAGATGATAAAATGACTTGACACAAACAATTATGAGGAAGACTTTTGACAGACAGGTCACTGAGACAGATAAGACAAAACAATGAATTTTCATAATCAGTTTTATTGATACAGTGCTTTATACTGTATCCTTTCTGACCTGTATCCCACCACATATCTGCTTTTCTCAGTGGATTGTTTGGAGCATGGAGGTAGTCTTTGGTTTTGTTTTTGTTTGTTTTGTCTTGGTTTTAATGTGCCTTCTTAACAAATAAAAATAAAGATAAAAAATTCAGTTTCTTCTTTCACAAATGCCTGACCTATTTAGTGTACATATGTTTACATTCTGTGTCATCACACTGCGACAGAAATAGTTAGTGTGGGAGGCTTTGCTCATTTCTAGGACTTCGCAATAATTCCATCAAGATTTTATTATCCATATTTTATGTATTGATGTTTAATTTTTTTATTTTATTTTCTTTACATCCCAAAGGTGCCCCCTTCCTCTTCTCCTCCTAGTTCCCCATTCCCTTCCTTCCCCCTTCTCCTTTACTCTTTCCCCCAGAAAATGGGAGGCCTCTCCCAGTATAAGCCCTATCCAGCATATCAAAATACATTGGGACTAAGTACATTTTCATCCCCGGAGGCCAGGCAAGGCAGTGCTGCCAGGGGGAAGTAATCCAAAAGCAAGCAATAGAGTCCATGCTAGAAAGAGCTCCCAACCCTCCACAGGCTCTCCATGTGAAGACCAAGCCACAATAGGCCACATATGTGCAGAAGGCCTAGGTCCAGACCATGCATGCTCCTTATTTGATGTCTCAGTCTCTGTAAGCCCCTGTTGGACTGGGTTAGTTGGCTCTGTTGGTTTTCTTGTGAGGCTCCTGTCCACTCCACATCCTTCTAACTTTCCCCCCAACATTTCCACAGGACCTCTGAAGCTCTGTCCCTTGCTTGGCTGCAAGTCCCAGCATCTGTCTCCTTCCATGCCTGACTGAAGTAACTGACATGAATGATTTAACTCTCACCCAACTTTTGTCTGTCGTCTAACTTTTGAGAGTAATTCTGTATGTTCAAAATAAATACTTTTCTTAACTCTTTACTTATTATCTAACTCAAGGCATGTACAATAGAGAATCTAAATTGCCATTTTCATTCTATAAATAAATGTCCAGAAAATAACAGAGATTTGTTGAGGATTCGAGAAAAACCAGGCCACCTGTGAAAGGGTCAGGCTGTTCCTTGTTTTTCTCTGCTCCCATCTGTAAACAGATGTTTTTATCTTCTCTCTTTGCCTCTGAATAAAGGAGACTTTTGAGACTCTTATTTTCAAACAAAAACACCAAGAAGCAACATGTCCTCATGTAAAAGATAACATGAGAAAATGTAGTATGAACCATACTAAAGGACTAAAGGCATATGTGTAAAATTGACATTAGAAATGGAGAGAAATTTTCCTGAAAAGAGGGTAGTGCAGGAGGTAAAATGGAGATGGATTCATGCAGAAGAGCAGAAGCCAACTGATGATGGCTACCATTTTTTTTGCCAGTAATGCCCAACTCCTTGAATACAGATCACATGCCTTTTTTATATGTGGACTTTGACAGTTTAAAAATGTGTTTATAACATTGTTTTCTTTGCTTTCTGCTTAGATTACATTATTGCAGGGACTTGGGGTGCCCTTTTGTGAGTGATAAGTCTAGTTGATAAAATAATTTTTAAAACAGACTCATAAGGAAGCTTAAGGAGCATTTTATTAAAAGAAAAACAATACAGCAGGAAAGTTGAAAATCGAGTAGTCACTTGAAGGACAAAAACATAAGAGAGAAAGGTGTTTTGAGTTGGCCATTTAAACCAGCAAGCAGCTGCAGAAAGGGTGGAACATCAGAGAAACAGTAAGAAAGCCCAGTATTGGGGGAAGCATGTTTAGGCCTTTGGCTGTTATCAGAAAGACATAGAGGAGAAACAGGAAAAGCGACTGTTTTTGAGCTGTAACATAGGAAAATGGACAAGTTCAATAGTAAAGATCCATAAACAACCATACTGGCAGGGGTCTTCCAAGAGTAAAAGCACTTTATCTTACTAAGGGGATAGTTATTCTTCTCATGCCTTTATCAAGTCTATGGGTAAATCAGCTTTCACGAGGGTACTCTAGTAGCCAGGTGACTCTTAGGTCCATCTGGATTAACTCTTAAAGGAGAACAGCATGTCAAGTTCCAACCTTTACGATGACCAGGATGTCTTGGCTCCACCCAGGGTCAGGGACAGAACTCAGAATTTTTTCTTCAGACAAGGAGGAAGTAGCTTTCCCTTTGGCCTCAACACAACTCAGATATCTGTTTCTTTTCCTCTGCTATTTTAAATTTTAAGTTGTGTTGCCTCACTTTACAGTGTTAACAGGGATACAGCAGACAGGGTCAAAGTATAATATGAATAGGAGCTCCAAACATAATGGCTTCCAAGCATGCTTATATCTGTTCAGCCACCTTAATACCACGATAAAAGCACAAAGGTAGTATTGCTCCTCATATTGCAAACAAAATAGTTTGGAATCCCAGGCTGGAGAGGTAATAAGAGCAATTGCTTCTCTTGAGGAGGACCCAGGTTCAGTTCCCAGCTCCCACATGGTAGCTCACAATCTTCTGTAAGTGCAGTCCCAAAGGATACCTACATTCTCCTTGGGCACAGGCATTCATCTGGTGCATGTACATAAATGGAGGCAAACACTAATAGACATAAAATAAAAATAAATATATCTTTAAAGGCACACACACAATATATATATACACAACAACAGGAAAGTTTTATACCAGAACCAAACTTCATACAATAAGTAAGAAACAGGAAATGAAATATTTCTCATACAACTCAGCATTTCTCCCATCAGTGTGCACCTTCACAGAGCACTGACATTTCACACAATTTGCACAATTTGCAATTTTTTTTCCTTCTGGCGATGCCTCTTCACCAGTGCTCCTAAAAGACATTGCTCAGACAAATACTGAGGTCATCTCACTAAGAAACTCATCCCTTCTTGTTTGTAGGAGCTAAGGATCTTGAGATCGAGTGTTGGGGTTTTTGTTTGTTTGTTTGTTTGTTTGTTGTCTTTTGTTTTGTTTTTTGGTTTAGGTGTGCGTTATTTAATTTTTTTTTCTTTTTTACAATTTATTCATTAAATATCTCGATTGAAGCCCTCTCTCTCCCTCTTCCCCCTATCTCCTTCCCCTTGTCCACTGAAAGGGGGAGAGGGTGTTTTGTTTGGGTGTTTTATTTTATTTTGTTTTGATGTGGGTAGATATCATAACACACTAAGGCCAGTTTAAAAATTTTTTTTATGCTCACCTCCTGCTTTTTAGGAGGTGCTTTCTCACCCTTTGTGATGGCACCTTTGCTTTCCTATCTAAATTCCAGTGTGGTTCAGGCTAGGTCTTCCAAATGAAAGAACTGTCTGAAGTGAAAGTCTCTAATTCTTATTTTCTCTTACTCTCCACTAGTCTACATGAACCTGGAGAAGAGGGCTCATACCCTTTGCTTATCTTATAGATTCACTTCAAAAGTAGCCATAAATGGTTATTAAATAGGTATCTATTTGGTGAAGGTAGGCCTCTGTTTATTATTTTAAAATGGAAGAGCAAAGATTAAAAATTATAATAAAAATTGTCAGTATATATGATTTACCCTCATATTTTGAAAATTCAGTGTAAAATCATTTGTTTTTAATTTGTTTAGAATTGGCAGCCAATGATGGCAGCACACACTTGTATTCCCAACAAAAGAGAGGTAGATCAGTAAAAAATGCTCAAGACCAGATAGAGATACATGAGATCTTGTTTTAATTCCTTTTCTTTTTGAAAAAAAAATTATCATATTCTTTCCCCTTCCACATCTCTCTACCTATCCAGCTTCATAACATTTCTCTCTCAAAAATATACATACAAACAAGCAGAAAACAAAACAACAACAAAATAATTTAAGCCAGGCATGGTAGAGCACACATGTAACCCAGCTCTCCGGGAGGCAGAGGCATGCATATCTCTGTGAATTTGAGGCTAGCCTGGTCTGCAAAGCAAGCCAAGGTCAGCCAAGGCTACACAGAAAAACCCTGTCTCAAAAAAAAAAAAAAAAATATATATATATATATAGATATATAGATATATAGATATATATATAGATATAGATATATATAGATATAGATCAGGTAGTTTGTTGTTTGTTATGAGGTTGTGTCTCCTAGTAATGTCAGAAGCTACATCCATGAAATTTTATCATCACAAATTCCTAATCATAAGCCAACAAGGACAACAACAATACTTATGCCAAAGTGACAGGAAAAAGACCATGAAGTTTTAACCTTACAAAAAGAACTACAGGCGAAAACAGCGGGGCAAGATGGCAACGCCAGGAGGACTCTCATTCTGAGGAGCAGCACAGCAGGATTGTCACAGTGACCAGCAATCAGAACTCGCGGCCATAAAACATAAGTGATTGTGTTTCACAGGTGAGAGGATACTCCACGGTGGGGGATTCAATCAGCTTTAACTCACCCTGTTAAACTGAGGAAGAAATCCTGGTTCTGCCAGGTGCTTGGTCACCAGCCCAGAGCTACACGCCAGCCACCGTGATCTGGTCACTGTCCCAGACTGAACTGTGGGCCCACAACACCACAGACTGGATTTCCCAGTCGAGAGATGACCCCACGGAGCAGGAAACAATTGGGACCAACCTTAGGTCACCCAGACATCCCCTGGAAAAGACTCCGGTTCCACGGGCACCCCAGGAGCCAGCCCTGAGCAAGAGCCCTGCCTGCGCACCTGATTCACCGCCTCAGATAGAACTGTGGGCACCAGGGCACCAGGGCACCAGGGCACCAGGGCACCAGAAACTGTGTTTCACTGTCAGGTGCAAACACACAGGGAGGGAAACGGCTGGTCTGATCTCAGAGCACTCAGCCGACACCCCTACCCCGAAAAGGTCTCCGGAAAAATAACCCAATTTAGGCAGCCTCCAAGGCTCCCAAAGGCCAGAAAGGCGGAGCCACAAGCAGGCATCTGTGCCTGTGGGTTCTACTCGCCACCCCAGACAGAACAGTGGTCCCCAAAGCAAAGACTGGGTGTCTCTGGCAGGAGGAAACCCCCAGCGGAGGGGATCATCAGGTCTAACGCTTAGGACACCCAGCACCAAAACACTTCCTGGATTCACTCAGACTCTAGACTCTAATGCAGGCAGGAGCGCTGTGCTCTGCCGCCATTATTGAGTTCCCCTAGGGCACTGGGACACACAGCTGCATCCTCAGACCTACAAAAGCCAGAGAGCCATTACAGCAGCCCTCAGATACTGTGCCAAGGATCAACCAGTTATCCCTAGCTAGACTGACAAAACTGTGGGAATCCCTGGTCCTTCAAGAGAGCTACACCCACAGCGTCTGAACCAGAGCAGTGCCTGCAGCCGCCATCACAGACAGGGACACACAGCTTCTGGTCCAGAGTGAGGCACCCAGCCTCCAGACCAGAGCAGTGCCCCCAGGTGCCAACTCAACCTAGGTGCACATTCTCCAGGCCCAGAGCAGAGCACTCAGCCTCTGGCCCAGAGACTTGCTGGGCTCACCTCTCACTTTCCTGGACAGAACTGTGTGCCCCAGGATAACAGACTGAGTTTCCCTGTTGGGAGAAAACCCCACAGCTAGGGAATCAGCAGGTTCTTCAAGAGGACTGTACATGGAAATTTAGTGAGCAGCAGCACACTAAATTTATAATGAGAAACCCAGCAGTGGGGCAGCTGTCTTGAGAACTTATATGGGTAAGAGGAGATACCCCCCACTGCCTAACAAAGACCACAGCTACTACTCAGGGGTATAAACCTGAGGTGAGCAGTGGCAATTCCTGAGAAACACTGGCCATACAGTGACCATAACCAAAAAGCAGAGGAGGACTCCTTAAGGAAAAATCATCTTCCAGCCAAGGGGATTCTCCCTACCTCAGGACTCCAGGAAGCACAGAAACTAACAGGCAACACCTAAATCAGCCCAATGGGTAGAGGTCAGCGTAAAAACTCAACCAACAAAAGACAGAGCAATATGGCATCTCCAGAACCCAGCCATCCAGGGGCGAACAGCCCTGGACAACACAGCATAATAGAAAATCAAGAAGATGACCTCATATCTATGCTGATGAAGAGGATAATAGAGGAAACAAAAAATACGTAAAGAATTACAGGAAGATAAAACCAAACAGATCATGGCTATCCGTAAAGAAATGGAGGAAGTTAAAGACAAGCAGATTATGGCCATCCGTGAACAAATACGGGAAGATGCAGCCAAACAGCTTGAGGCCTTCAGAGAAGAAATAATTAAAGAAATAAAAGAAACAGAGTTGAAGGAACTAAAAGAAAAAGAGGAAAATACAATCAGACAGGTGAAGGAAGTAAACAAAACAACTCAAGACCTGAAGATAGAACTGGAAAAATTAAAGAAAACACAAATGGAGGAAATAAGGGAGAGGAAGAATTTAGGGAAGAAAACAGGAACTACAGAGGTAAGCATAACCAACAGACTACAAGAAATGGAAGAAAGAATCTCAGATGTAGAAGATACCATGGAAGAAATCAATGTATCTGTCAAAGAAAATGTTATATTCAAAAAACTCCTGACACAGGCCATCCAAGAAATCCAAGACAATATGAAAAGACAAAACCTAAGAATAATAGGTATAGAGGAAAAAGAAGACACCCTTCTCCAAGGCCCAGAAAATATTTTCAACAAAATCATTGAAGAAAATTTCCCCAAGTTAAAGGAGAAGCCAATAAGGATACATGAGGCCTACAGAACACCCAACAAATTTGACCAGAAAAGAAAATCTTCCTGCCACATAATAATCAAAACAGTAAAGTATACAGAACAAAGAAAAAATACTAAAAGCTGCAAAGGGAAAAAGGCCAAGTAACATATAATGGCAAACCCATTAGAATCACACCTGACTTTTCAACAGAAACTATGAAAGCCAGAGGGCCTGGACAGATATCATGCAGACCCTAAGAGAACACAGATGTCTGCCCAGGCTACTATACCCAGCCAAACTCTCAGTCCTCATAGACAGAAAAAACAAGATATTCAATGACAAATTTCCACAATACCTACACACAAATCCAGCATTACAGAAGATACTGAAAGGGTAAATACAACCCAAGAAAATTAGCTTCTGTCAAAAAAACACAGGAAATAATTAACCTTACTACAGTAAAACAAAAAGCAACCAAGTACACAACCTTATGAACACAGCCAACATCAAAATCAAAGGATCTAACAGCCACTGGTCATTAATCTCTCTCAACATCAATGGACTCAACTCTCCAGTAAAAAGACACAGATTAACAGAATGGATACATAAACAAAACCTAGCAATCTGTTGCATACAAGAAACACACCTAAGAAACAAAGATAGACATTACCTGAGGGTAAAAGGTTGGAAGACGACTTTCCAAGCAAATGGACCCAAGAAACAAGCAGGAGTAGCCATTCTAATATCTGATAAAATAGACTTTCAACCAAAATTAATAAAAAGAGATGGGGAAGGACACTTCATATTCATCAAGGGAAAATTCCACCAGGAATACATCACAATCCTGAACATCTATGCCCCAAATACAAGAGCACCCACATTTGTAAAAGAAACATTAATAAAATTTAAACCACATATAGATCCCCACACATTAATAGTGGGAGACTTCAACACCCCACTCTCAACAAAGGACAGGTCAACAAAACAGAAATTAAACAAAGAAACAATATCTCTGACAGAGGTCATGAATCAAATGGACCTCACAGACATTTACAAAACTTTACACCCAAACACACAAGAATTTACCTTCTTCTCAGCACCTCATGGAACCTTCTCCAAAATAGACCATATAGTTGGTCACAAAGCAAGCCTCAACAGATACAAGAAGACGGAAATAATCCCTTGTATCTTGTCTGATCACCATAGAATAAAGCTTGACTTCAACAACAACAGAAATAGCAAAAAGCCTACACACACATGGAAACTGAACAACTTGTTACTAAATGACAGCTGGGTCAGGGAAGAAATAAAGAAAGAAATTAAAGTCTTCCTAGAACTCGATGAAAATGAAGACACAACATACCCAAACTTGTGGGACTCAATGAAAGCAGTGCTAAGAGGAAAGTTCATAGCACTAAGTGCCTTCAAGAAGAAATTTGAGACAGCTCATTCAAGCAACTTAATGGCCCACTTAAAAACCCTAGAAAAAGAAGAAGCAGACACACCAAAAAGGAGTAGACGGCTGGAAATAATCAAACTTAGGGCTGAAATCAATCAATTAGAAACAAATAAAACAATTCAAAGAATCAATGAAACCAAGAGCTGGTTCTTTGAGAAAATCAAGAAGATTGACAAACGCTTAGCCAAGCTAACTAAAAGGCAGAGAGACACCGCCCAATTCAACAAAATCAGAAATGAAAAGGGGGACATAACTACAGACACTGAAGAAATTCAAACAATCATTAGGACTTACTTCAAAAGTCTATATGCAACAAAATTTGAAAATCTAAATGAAAGGACAAGTCTCTTGATCTATTTGACTTAACAAAGCTGAATCAGGACCAGGTAAATCAATTAAATAGTCCTATATCCCCCAAAGAAATAGAAGCAATCATCAAAAGTCTCCCATCCAAAAGAAGCCCAGGACCAGATGGCTTCAGCGCAGAATTCTACCAGACCTTCAAAGAAGAGCTAACTCCAATTTTCTTTAAACTATTCCACAAAATAGAAACAGAAGGAATATTACCAAACTCATTCTATGAAGCCACAGTCACCTTGGTACCTAAACCTCACAAAGACTCAACAAAGAAAGAGAATTTCATGCCAATCTCCCTTATGAACATTGATGCAAAAATACTTAACAAAAAAAATACTTGCAAACCGGATCCAAGAACACATCAAAGATATTATCCACTATGACCAAGTAGGCTTCATCCCAGGTATGCAGGGGTGGTTCAATATATGGAAATCCATCAATGTGATCCACCATATTAACAAACTGAAAGAAAAAAAAAAACACATGATAATCTCCCTAGATGCTGAAAAAGCATTTGACAAAATCCAACATCCATTCATGTTTAAAGTACTGGAGAGATCAGGGATACAAGGCACATATCTAAATATAGTAAAGGCGATATACAGCAAGCCTATAGCCAACATCAAACTGAATGGAGAGAAACTTAAAGCAATCCCACTGGAATCATGGACAAGACAAGGCTGCCTGCTCTCTACATATCTCTTCAACATAGTGCTGGAAGTCCTTGCTAGAGCAATAAGACAGTTGAAGGAGATCAAGGGGATACAGATGGGAAAGGAAGAAGTCAAATTATCACTATTTGCAGATGATATGATAGTATACATGAGTGACCCCAAAAACTCTACCAGGGAACTCCTACAGCTGATAAATACCTTCAGCAAAGTGGCTGGATACAAAATTAACTCAAAAAAATCAGTAGCCCTCCTGTATACAAAAGACAAAAGGGCTGAGAAAGAAATTAGGGAAACAACACCATTCACAATTGCCACAAATGACATAAGGTACCTCGGAGTAACCCCAACCAAGGAAGTCAAAGACTTGTACGAAAAAAACTTCAAGTCTCTGAAGAAAGAATTAGAGGAAGATATGAGAAGATGGAAAGATCTCCCATGCTCATGTTTTGGCAGGATTAGCATAGTAAAAATGGCCATCTTACCAAAAGCAATCTACAGATTTAATGCAGTTCCCATCAAATTGCCAACACAATTCTTTACAGACCTGGAAAGAAAAATTCTCAACTTCGTATGGAATAACAAGAAACCGAGAATTGCTAAAACAATCCTCTACAATAGAAGATCTTCTGGAGGTATCTCCATCCCTGATCTTAAGCTGTACTATAGAGCAACAGTTATAAAAACTGCATGGTACTGACATAGAACCTGAATGGTGGATCAATGGAATCGAACAGAAGACCCAGAAATAAACCCACACACTTACGGACACCTGATTTTTGACAAAGATGCCAAAACCATACAATGTAGAAAAGACTGCATCTTCAACAAATGGTGCTAGTCCAACTCTATGTCTACATGTAGAAAAATGAAAATAGATCTATACTTATCACCCTGCACAAAACTGAAGTCCAAGTGGATCAAAGAGCTCAACATAAAACCAGACACATTAAATCGGTTAGAAAAAAAATGTTGGGAATACCGTAGAACTCATTGGTACAGGAGAAAACTTCCTGAACAGAACACCAACAGCACAGGCTCTAAGAGCAACAATCAATAAATGGGACCTCATGAAATTGAAAAGCTTCTGTATAGCAAAGGACAGTGTCATCAAAACAAAGCAACTGCCTATAGATTGGAAAAGAATCCTCACCAACCCTTTATGTGACAGAGGGCTAATATCCAGTATATATAAAGAACTAAAGAAGCTGAAAAGCAACAAACCAAGTAATCCCCTTAAAAAATGGGGAACGGAGCTAAACAGAGAACTCTCTCTAGAGGAATATCGAATGTCAGAGAAGCACTTAAAGAAATGCTTAACCTCATTAGCCATTAGGGAAATGCAAATCAAAACAACCCTGAGATTTCACCTTACACCCATCAGAATGGCCAAGATGAAAAACTCAAGGGACAACACATGCGGGAGAGGTTGTGGAGAAAGGGGAACCCTTCTCCACTGCTGGTGGGAATGTAAACTTTTACAACCACTGTGGAAATCAATCTGGCTCTTTCTCAGACAACTAGGAATAGCGCTTCCTCAAGATCCAGCCATACCACTCCTAGGCATATACCCAAAAGAGGCTCAAGTACACAAAAAGACATTTGCTCAACTATGTTTGTAGCAGCTTTATGTGTAATAGCCAGAAGCTGGAAACAGCCCAGATGCTCCTCAACTGAAGAATGGATGCAGAAACTGTGATACATCTATACAATGGAGTATTACTCAGCAATGAAAAATAAGGAAATCATGAAATTTGCAGGTAAATGGTGGGACCTGGAAAGGATCATCCTGAGTGACTTGTCCCAGAAGCAAAAAGATACGCATGGTATATACTCACTCATATAAACATACAACATAGAATAAACCCACTAAAATCTGTACATCTAAACAAACTAAGCAAAAGAGAGGACCCTAACTAAAATGTTCAATCCCTATCCTGAAAGGCAAAGAGGATGGACATCAGAAGAAAAAGAAAATAGGAAACAACCTCAGAACCTGCTACAGAGGGCCTCTGAAAGCCAGAAGAAAACAGGAAACAACCTTGGAGTCTGCCACAGAGGGCCTCTGAAAGTCTCTGCAGTATAGACTGACAAAGCAGATGCTGAGCCTGATGGCCAACTGATGGGCAGAGTGAATGGAATTTTATGTAAGAAGTGGGAAATAGTAAGAGCTGGAGGGGATGGGAACTCCACAAGGAGAGCAACAGAACAAGAACATTTGAACACAGGGAACTTCCCAGAGACTCATACTCCAACCAAGGACTATTCATGGAGATAACCTAGAACCCCTGCACAGATGCAGCCCATGGCAGTTCAGTGTCCAAGTGGGTTACATAGTAATGGGAAGAGGGACTGCCTCTGACATAATCTGATTGGCCTGCTCTATGATCACCTCCCCCTGAGTGGGGAGCAGCCTTACCAGGCCACAGTAGAGGACAATGCAGCCACTTTTGATGAGAACTGATAGACTAAGATCAGAAAGGAGAGGAGAACCTCCCCTCTCAGTGGACTTGGGGAGTGGCATGCATGCAGAAATGGGAGGGAGGTTGGGATTGGGAGGGGAGGAGAGAGGGGCTTATGGGGGGATACAAAATGAATAAAGTGTAATTAATAAAAAATTTTAAAAAAAAGAGAGAAGAAACCCAAGTGAAATCCGGGCATTAATCATTTTAAAGGAACACATTTACAGGTTGGCTGCTATTATAAGTAATAATAATAATAATTAAAAAAAAAGAACTACAGGCAGCTAAGGAATTTTTCAAGTGCTTCCTCAGGAGTGAGTACATCACCTGGTTATCCAATACCAAGTGGTCAGCTCTGAAAATATACATATAAATAACATTATAAAGACAGAGCAGGTTATGTTTGGGAATATATAGGCATATATTTATACATATATGCTTATAAAAACAAGTAATAAAAAAACAAGGCCATAAATTAGAAAGACAGCAAGGAGAAATATATGAGATAATTCCTTAGGAGAAAAGAAGAGGAGAAATCATATTATTACATAATAATCTCAAAAGAAATTTAAGAAATAAAATTATTTAAAATATTTTTCATACATTATAATTTGAAAACAACAAAACACAAAAAACAAAACATAAAGACAAAACAAAAAAAAGAAACAAAACTAAAAACAAAAAACACACAAGAAAGAAAATCAGTAGGATAACAAAAGCCCATAAAACACACACTAAAAAATTCAGAGTTTGTATTATATAGGCCAACTGCTTCAGGGTGTAGGGCCTGCCTTTGGAGTATGGTTGCTATACCCAATGATACTCCACCAGAGAAAACTGATTTTCCGTTCAGACAGCAGGTATCAGTTGCAAATAAATTCTTGGTTAGAGATGAAATTTTATATTGACTTCCCTTCTCAGTGCTAGAATTTTGTCTGCTTTGAAACTGAGCAGGACTTGTACATGCTGTCACAGTCTCTGTGAGTTCATATGTGCCTTATCCCTGTTGTGCCTGAAAGACAGTCTTTCCTCAGAATCATCTACAACTTCTTAAAATCTTTTTGCCTCCTCTTCTGCATAGATCCCTGGACCTTGAGGGAAAGGGTGTGTTAATGATATCCCATTTAGAGCAGAGTGCTCCAGAGTCTCTAAATATCCGCATATTTTCTAGTTGTGGATCTTTTGTTAAATCCCATCTCCTCAAAGGAGAAGCTTCTCCGATGAGGTTTCAACAATTCTCTACTCTATGGATATAGCTGTATAGAGTAGTTTTATTGCTATGTTCCTTTTGAAAAATAATAACAGCTTGTTTTCACCCTAGGCCCATGACCTATGTAGTCTCAGGTTCTTGGACACTTTAGCAGTGTCAGGTAGAGGCTCCATCTCTTAGGCTCTACGTACAATGAAAAAGGTGTTGGTTATGCCAATAACGTCTTTTGCTGCTACTGCACCAGTATATCTTGCAAGTGGAAGGCCTCTGTCATAGGTTGAAGGATGGGTAGCTGGGTGAAGTTTATGATGTCTTTTCCTCCTCTAGTTACAGATAAAGTACCTTTTAGCACCATGAACACTATTTGGTAGAGATGAAGCTTCTAGCTGGGTAGCAGCTCAGTTTCTCAATGTCGAATAATAATAATAATAATATTGAAAAAGTAAGCTGTCTTCAGAAGTTGGGACTTAACATGAGGCTATGGAGAGTAACAAATAGCCTCAGTAATAGCCTGTGATGTTTTGGTAGAGGCCCTATGGCCTCCTTTTGCCAATGAGTCGCTAAGATGTAACCTATTCTTGATACTTGCAGGTTTTACTTGTTGGCATAAGATGCTGGGGTATTATTTCTCCCATTATTTAGTGACTGCATTTATTTTTCTCCATAGCATATATGTATATATTTTAGGAATTTTCTACATAGTAGATTACCGTATGGCCAAGAAACATTTTTATGTAGCGTCATTTAATTCATTTCAGTTAACACTAAAACAGAAAACTAAAGCCAGTCTTAAATTGTTTCTTGACCTAAAAGGAAACTTAAAAACCATAGACTAGCGCTCTCTCTCTCTCTCTCTCTCTCTCTCTCATAGGCATACACAAAACACAACACACACACATACACACATACGTGCACAGAGATTGGATTTATCAGTTTATGAACATATTTATGATTAAAAACAAACCTGAACATGAATATATGTTATAGACTCTGACCAAACTAGAAGAGATGTTTTATTTGCCCGAGGGATGTTTCAGTGGAACACAAACTAATCATACTCTTCTATAATCTTTCTGGGAGTTACATGCACACAGGCCAATTGCATCATGAAATTAAACCTAAAGCTATTCAAGTCACATGAGGCTCTGGGGTGATATTATCTTAAGATCACCAGTTCTTCATTACTCTGTTGCCAAAGTAAACCAATTTATTACCTTTGCCCTTAGCATTTGTTCATGGTGTTAACTAGTTTGAATTTTTTCTTTTACAAAAGTTATATATCTGGCTGTTATTCTTTATAATGAAATTTCATTCATCACTGAGCCGGGTAAAATTTCTAGTCTTTTATGTGCTATTTTAAGCTACTTTAAGTTTGAATATAATTTCTGACATCTATATTATTTTCAGCAAATGAAGAAACCATGAATGTGGACTGTTCTACTATATTATTTTAAGCTTAATGCTATTAGAAGCTATTGTGCTTCAAGACAATGGCAATCATGTCACACAGCCGATTCTGAAGGCAATGGGAAATTGAGAAAGTGCTTTAATAAACAGATGCTCCCTTTGCCTTTTGAAGAAAAATCATATTTATTTGATAAGGCTTTCCCCATATAACACAATCTGCATGTTTTATAAGGCAACTGTTTCCCGCAGTTTATTCACTTAAATAAAATCACTGCCTTGCATAGAAGTAGCCTCTGCTACATATCAGCACTGATGTGTGGAGCTGGGCTGAGCAAAGAAAGTGGTTACAATTGCACAAGTGCTTAGGATTTAGAAGAGCAAAGGCTGTTTGGGGTAGCTCTCAGTCTTGTAGAATGTTTGCAGGAGTAAACTACAGAGGGCAGCAAATATTAACTGGCTCTTCAGAATATGCTGAAGCCAGGAAGTTTGGTGCTGCTTCAACACCCCCTGATGAGAAATTCCCAGTGTTGGTGTGGAATGTATCTTCCTGCAGCTTTACTTCCAAGATACACAAAAGTGAACCATGAAGACCACCTGCCCACCATCTCCCATTCATCTTTTCACAGTGTGCTCTTTCACATTCAGTATGCATCACTGTCTTCTTCAATTCTGCAAACAAATGTGATATGATGAAGTGGCATTGATTAAAAACTCTGGGATCATCCAGGCACTGAAGTGAGTACAGGGCACAGGAACTGCACACACAAAAGGTAAACAGTGAGCTGCAAAGGGCATCATATCCACTCTCTACTGCATTTACCCAGAGCAAGCAGAGGCTCTGAATGTTCCTGAAAATACTGACAAAAGGTTCTTCTATTTCAAACACATAGTGCATTTAAAATCAAACTCAGCATTGCTGAATTTCCCAGTGAAAGCTTAAGTGTTTTTTTGTTTGTTTGTTTTTTGTTTTTTGTTTTAATAGCCAGAGAAAATGGGAATATATTACTCATTAACAATGCTGAATTTGACTTCTGTTTTTATTTTGGAAATGAGGGGGAAAAAAAGAATTCCAGTCATTTTTCAAAAGGCTTTGATCTCACCTTGGTGTCTTATAAAGTAGACTTGAGTGCCTTCTCAGCCTTGTTTAGGAGTCTGAAAAGCAGAAAAGTAACATCTCCATCCCTTTGCCCTTAGCTCTGCAGTGTGAACCATCAGCAACTGCTACTGTTACAGTTGCTAACAACAGAGAGGGCTCTACACAAGATGTAAAAGCAGAAGGTGAATGTGTTTCCAGACTAACAAGCCAAATTATTGAGGCAACTTACGAAAGCCAGAAGCTTTCTGAAACTGAACTGGAGAAAAGTAGGAGGACTGGCTGACATGTGGCTTTCCAGCAGCAGGTCTTTGCTGGCCTCCTGACTTTGTTCCTTGTTACTGCTCTCTCCGTTGATCAGGCTGTCTTCCCTCTGCCCTTGTTCAACAGTGTCCTCTGCTCCTAGTGAAATACTACAGTAAACAGTAAAACACAAAAAATACCAGAAAAAAGTAAAGTAAAAGAAACACCCCTGAGCCCATCAAACTTGCATAAGCAAATGTCAATATGCCATTTTTCCAAAGAATTTTCTTTCCTTTTTAAAATAGCATTTTCAAGTTTTATAGTATAACATGTATTCAGTAAGTAAGCAGTAGTAAGTACACAGTTCAGTAAGCTTTCACTCACCAGCAACATCACTGCTGTCAGTTACTACATCAGAAAAAGGACAGAACACCCCTGCCCAGATATCATCCAAACCCACTTACAATCTCTAACCTTCCCCGCCCCAAATCCTAACTCCATCAGAAAACATCAACTTCTGTTTTTATATAAATCATGCAGTATACATTTATTTAAAATATCATTTTCTCAGCCTCACGGTTGTGAAAGACAGCAATACAGTGGCATGGACTAGTAGACTGATAATGTCTTTGCTGCAGGGTGTTCTGTACCTGCATGCTTTCTAATAGAGTTTACAAAGTAGAATGATAGGCAGACACAGTGCATATGACCTCATTTTCCCATTTTTATATTTACATTAAAAATAAAAATACATAAATGACACATAAAACTGTTTTGTGCTTCACATTTTAATTTTGCAAATAGTATTCAACCACACACACACCATTTTACATGTGCTTCTCCCTGACTATACCATAGATGTGTTTTATATTTTGATATCATTTTATTTCAAATTGAATGGGCCTCATGGTTTCAGTGACTAATCCACACCCTTTTTACCTCTCTGACTCTTTATATGTCTGCTGCTTGCTAAGCCTTTGACTCACCCTACAATGAAACTTACCAGTATTTTTAACCATTTATTTTAATGGAAATTATTCATAATAAAATATATTATAAAGTATTAATATTTATTTCTAAACCCCAGAATTTAATTCTTGGAAAATGTTTGTGGCATAAGTAAGTAAATTGAATGAGCATCTCTCTGGGGTCCTTTCTACTTTTAACAAACTGTGTTCTTTCTTCCTGCACTGCTTGCCTTCTACATTTGCGAAATTATTCTTGCCCTTCAGAAGTCTTGAGCCAAAATCCAACAGGTTCTGCATTGGCCCAGACAAAATTCCTATCACAAACCAAGAAGCACAGGAGCCTATAGGGAGAGAAATACTAAATCCCCTGGCCCTGAGGACAGAGACAACTAAAGTTCCAGATGAAACCCAAATAGAATTCCATTCCGTGTTTTCTATTACCCAAAACTCAAAATCAAGAAAAGAAAAACAGAAAGTAGGGGAGAAAAAAGGGGAGATACACATAAATGAGAAAAGAGGCTAAGAGACGGCATGGTGATGTTCTGCAGGTGACAGTAATGAATGGGTTTCTAACACACTCACAAGAGCACGCATAAAATTAAGTGCTCCACAGGGAGAAACTGACTTTGGTCACCATGATCTGCCAGCTCTGGAACTGCTGCCTCCCATGGTGGCTTTAAGCTGTGAAGGAATGACTGCTTTATCTCAAGCTTTACCTAGAATCCTCCAACTGTTACTAATAAGTGTTTTCTGGGCCCTGTTAATGTGTCCCCAGGTCCACAATTGTCTGTAATTCCTAACTCCATGCTGTAAGTAAGAGGCAGGGGCAGAACTCAGGCAATTGTGTGGCTTCCCTGGTAAGATCAAATTACTGCTTTGCAAAATCATTACTTGCTAATTTTGTGTTAAATTGTACATTACCAACTCAAACATGCAACAAATGACTCTTTTACATATTAACATTATTTTTAAAGATATTCTTTAATGTATATTAAGGAATGCTTCTCTTTCAAAATGAAATAATAGGGTAGTAATGTTTAGGCATGTGGCTCAGAGGTGGGGGGATTTCTTTTTTTTAATTAATTTTAATTTTTTTACATTATTTATATTTTATTAATTTTAAACATATAAGGCCCTGGGTTTGTCCCAGACAATAAGAAGAGAGGGAGACATCTAAATGGCTAAGATAAAAAACTCAACTGACAACACATGCTGGAGAGGATGTGGAGAAAGAAAAATCCTCTTCCACTGCTGGTGGGAATATAAACTTGTACAACCACTTTGGAAATCAATCTGGCACTTTCTCATGCAATTAGGTTAGGGCTAACTCAAGATCCAGCTATGCCACTTCTAGGCATATATCCAAAATATGCTCAAGTACATAATAAAGACATTTGTTCAACCATGTTCATAGTAGCTTTATTCATAATAGCCAGAACCTGGAAACAAACCAGATGTCCCTCAGATGAGGAATGGATACAGAAATTATAGTCCATTTACACAATGGAATACTACCTAGCTATTAAAAACAAGGGAATCATGAAATTTGCAGGTAAATAGTGGGAACTAGAAAAGACCATCCTGAGTGAGGTATCCCAGAAGCAGAAAGACACACATAGTATATACTCACTTATAAGTGGATACTAGACCTATAGTATAAGATAAACATAAGAAAATATATATAGCTAAAGAAGCTAAGCAAGAAAGAGGTCCCAAGGGTAAGATGATCAACCCTCACTCAGAAAGACAAACAGGACAGACACTGGAAGAAGGAGATAACAGGAAACAGGACAGAAGCCTACCACAGAGGGCCTCAGAAACGCTCTACCCAGCATTGTATCAAAGCAGATGCTGAGACTCATAACCAAACCTTTGGCAGAGTGCAGGGAATGTTATAAAAATAGGAGAGATAGTGGGACCTGGAGAGGTCAGGAGCTCTACAAGGAGAGCAATAGAACCAAAATATCTGGGCACAAGGGTGTTTTCTGAAACTGGTGATCCAACCAAGGACCATTCATGGATATAACCTAGATGCAGCCATGGCAGCTCAGTATCCAAGTGGGTTCCCTAGTAAGGGGAAAAGGGACTATCTCTGACATGAACTCAGTGGTGAGCTCTTTGACACACACACACACACACCCTGAGGGGGGATCAGCCTTGCCAGGCCACAGAGGAGGACAATACAGCCAGTCCTGATGAGACCTAATAAACTAGGGTCAGATGGAAGAGGAGGAGGACCTCCCCTATCAGTGGACTTGGAGCGATGAATGGGAGGAGATAAGGGAGGGAGAGTGAGATTGGGAGGGGATGAAGGACAAGGCTACGGCTGGGATACAAAGTAAATAAACTGTAATTAATATAAAAAATAAAAATTTAATAAAAAAAGAAGAAAGGTAGAAAGAATAATGAGGGAGGGAGATTGGGTGAGAGAAAGAGAGAGAAGTCAAAGCTCAGTGATTTTAATTCATGACAGAACATTTCATGCCCAAACACAAAGACCTATGGATTTCCCAAGGAGAGTGATTTTATCTAAAATGTTTACATTTATTTTGTGTGTGGTGTGACTTCCTCCTCCATAGTTTATATGAGGAGTTCAGAGAACAACTTGTGGCTATTTGTTCTCTGTTCACCATGTGGGTTCAGGTTGCCAGTCTTGTTGGAAAGTACTTTATCCACTAACGCATCTCACCAGCCTTTAACCTTTATTTTTAATTCAGTATACTTACAAAACCCCCATTACATTGGGCAGTGGTGGTGCAAGCCTTTAATCTTAGCATGTAAGAGGCAGAGGCAGGCAGATACCTGTGAATTTGAGTTCAGCTTGATCTACAGAGTTCCAAGACCATCTCAAAGAAACAAAAACAAAAAGAGTGAAAGAAAAAAAGAAAAAAGACCCCATCACATCTATACTTTAAAATGATAAAGTTCATCTTATTATTCCTAAAGACGATTGAACCTACTCTATACAAAGCCCTGTTAGCTAAATTTATCACTCAGATAGGCAGCTGTCGAATTCAGCCCCTTTGCTGCATCTCAATTAGCCTGCTTTCACAGTAAAATAACTAATGAAAACAAATAATGTAACAACACTGTATTTGCTCATGTCTAGGTTCCTAGAAGAAAATCAGTACAGTGCAGAAAAATTATCTACTTACTTACCATGAGATAGAAGACTCTGAAAGGAAAGTCAAGTGCAATTTAGGGTGAAATGGAAAGGTAGATTATTCTAGAAATTGGGATATTCTAGGGTATAAGAAAATAGCTGGAAATTAGGTACGCAAGTCTGATTTTTCTTTTGTTTAACATACATATTTTTAAATCACATTGAATCAGTTCATATCCAAGATTGACTTCAAGCACTTCAATGGTTTCTGTCATTTGTGAGTCTTCAGAGTGACGTGCATGGACCATAGGAACGAAACTCATGTCCTCTCTCTCTAAGTAACTGTCTTTCCTATCTGCATTTCCTATTATTAATTCATTTTATTTAGAATAATATGGAAATCTTTTATCAGACTCCTCCTGGTCCCATCCTCCCACCCTCTTCTTCTCCTATCCCTCTTCCATATACACTGATAGGGAAAGTCCTCCTCCCCTACTTTCTGACCCTAGGCAGAAATGCCAAGTCATATATTTGCATGTTTGTGAAAACAATATAATTTAAGGTATATTCATTTGAATCATTCATCAGATTCAGATACTGGCAATGAACCAGGCTGGGCATGTTAGCCATTCATTCTTTCATTCGTTCATTCATCACTAACAGATTATATTGCCTATGTACTAGTTGTCTTCTAAGATGACAGGAATTAAGGGTGAACAAGACATAGTGAGTGAGCTTATTCATAAATTTATTTTGCTTGTTTCATTCTAGTAGGTTCAGGTCCACATTGGGATCTTTGGTCCATTTGGAGCTGACTTTTATGAAAGATTATAGATAAAGGTCTAATTTAATTATTCTACATATGGACATACAGTTTTCTAAACACCATTTGTTTAAGATGCTAAACCATTTATTAAGACCTTTCCTTCAATGTGTATATTTGGCATTGTTGCCAAATGTTAGACAGCTGAAATTACATGCACTCATGTTTAGGTCTTCTATTTTTTTCCATTGGTGTGTTTTTGTACAAATACCACGCTGTTTAAAATACTATAACTATGCAATATAACTTGCAGTCTGGAAGGTAAGCCCTCTAGCATTTTGCTCAGAATTGCTTTAGCGCTATGGGGTCTTTTGTGTTTCCATGTGGATTTCATTTTTTTTTCTTTTCCTGAATGAAAATCATGAGGGCTTTCATGGTGACTACATTGAATTTCTAAGATGATTTTGGTAAGATGGTCATTTTCACAATATTAATTCTACCATCTTGTGAGCATGGGAAGTCTTTTCAGTTTCTAGTGTCATCCTTAATTTTTTTCTTCAGAGACATGACTTTTTCATTGTAGATGTCTTTCACCTCATTGTGCAGGCCAATTCATAGATTGTTGTTCTTGTTATTTTAAATGAGGGTGCATCCATGATCTTGTTCTCAACATGCTTGCTATTCTTATACAGAAAACCAACTGGTTTCTGTAAGTTGATTTTGTGTCTTGCTGCTTTGCTTAAGATGTTGATCATTTCTAAAAGTTTTATGGTTGATGATTTTTTTTTAAATCTCTTTATGTATACTAACAGCTGCAAATAGGGATAATTAGACTTTCTCTTCCTATTTCCATACCTTTCACTCTCTTGTTTATATTTCTCTTGCTAGTGCTTCAAACACTATAATGTAAAGAAATGGTCGTAGTGAAGTAGTTAACAACCCCATCTTGTATCAAGATTGGGATTGCGTCAAGATATTCTCCATTTAAGATGATGTTGGTTATGGGTTTGTTTTATAGCCTTTATTATGTTGAGGCATGTTCTCTCTAGTCTTAATCTCTGTAGCAATTTCATGATGAAAAAGTATGTTGGGTTTTTGTCAAAGGGCTTTTCTGCATCTTTGAGATGAACAGGTAATGTTCCTCTTTAAAACTCCTTATATAATTTACTGCACTCATTGACTTATGTACATTCAACCATCCCTGTATCTCTGAATTAGCGCCAACTTGATCATTGTGGGCTATCTTTTATTTTTATTTTTTATATTTGCCTGACAAATCTTGTATCTATGTCCATGAAGTATGTTAGCCTAAAGTTTTCTCCTTTTTATTGTATCTTTACCTTGTATTTTGGTTCTGGAACTGGAATAAAAACAGCTTCCTAGAATGAGCTTGGAAGAGCTCTTTATATTTCCGTGTTTTTGAATAATTTAAAAAGTACTAGTTGGGGACATCCAAGATGGCAGCGCTGGGAGGAGACTGTGTCTGCGGAGCAAGACAACAGTGTCAGAACAGTGACCAGGAGACTTAACTCTGGGCCCTAAAACACCAGCCACTGTGATTCCCAGGTAAGAGGAAATCCCAAGGTCATGGAATCAATCAGACCAACTTTAGGTCACTCAGTCAGTCCCTGGAAAAGGTCCCAGGGACTGGCGGGCGCACAACTACCAGCCCAGAGCGAAGACCTGAGTTTTCAGCCCAGAGCAGTGTGCATAACCTCCAGCCCAAAGCAAGGTCCTCAGTCTCCAGCATGCAGTAGGGCCCTCAGCAGCCAGTTCAGAACAGGTCGCACAGCCTCCAGCCCAGAGCAGGGCACATAGCCTCCAGAGTAGAGACCTGCTGCTTGTCTGATCCACCATCCCAGATAGAGCTGTGGGCCCCAGAGATTGAGTTTCCCAGTGGGGAGAGAACCCCACAGCTAGAGAATCTGCAGGTCCAAATTTAGAGCTTTCAGGTCACACACACACACACACACACACACACACACACACACACACACATACACACAGAAAAGTTCCTGGGAAAATTTCCCGGGTTACTGCAGGCGCCCAGTCGCCAGCTTGGAGCCTCCACTCACCTGTGCCTGCATGCTCTATGTTCCACAAGGGATAGAACTATGAAACCAAAACACCAAAACTGGGTCTCCCTGTTGGGAAGAAACACCATAGTGGAGGGTAAATATCCGGTCCAACCTCAGGACACCCAGCTCTAGAAAAGTTTCTGGGTTCCAGCAGGCTCCAGGCACTAGCCTCCTACTACACGCATGAGAGCTGTGTTCACCTGCCACAGATTACCACTTGGGTACGGGGACACACAGCTCCAACCTCAGACCTACAGAAGCCTGGGATCCCTCAGATCAGCCCCCAGATAATGCTCCAAGGAGCAACCAGTTATCCATAACTAAACTTACCAAACCACAGGACTCCCACGTTCTTCAAGAGGGCTGTGCCTTGAAAACAATCTAAGAACAACAGCAGCTCACAAAAGTCAGAGCAAGAAACCCAGCAGCAGCACAGCTGTCTTCAGGACTTCTACAGGTGAGAGAAGAGCCCTCTAACTAACAAAGACCACAGTTACCACTCAGGTCTATACACCTGAGGTGAGCTGTGGCAATTCCTGAGAAACACCACTCATTCAGTGACCATACCCAAAAAGCTGAGGAGGCCTCCTTCAGGAAAAATCATCTTCCTGCCAAGGGGATTCTTCCAACCCCAGGATTCCAGGAAGCATCAGAAACGAACAGCCAACACCTAAGATAGTCCAGTGAGTAGAGGCCAGTGTAAAAGCTCAATGAACAAAAGACAGAGCAATATGACATCTCCACAACCCAGTAATCCAGGGGCAAGTTGCCCTGGGACCCCAGCATAATTGAAATACAAGAAGATGACCTTACATCTACGCTTACAAAGAGGATAATAGAGGAAAAAAACAAAATACGTAAAGAATTACAGGAAGATAACATCAAACAGATTATGGCCATCCATAAAGAACTGAAGGAAGATAAAGACAAACATATATGGCCATCTATAAAGAAATACAGGAAAATACAGCCAAGCATTTTGTGGCCTTTAGAGAGGAAATAATTAAATCGCTGAAAGAAATAAAAGAAACAGAGGAATGTTCAAACAAACAGCTGAAGAAAATGAAGGAAAAACAGGAAAATACTGTTAGGCAGGTGAAGGAAATCAACAAAACAGCTCAAGACCTGAAGATAAAATTGAAAAAAAAACATAAAGAAAACACAAACGGAGGAAATCATAGATAGGAAGAACTTAGGGAAGAAAACAGGAACTACAGAGGTAAGCATAACCAACAGAATACAAGAGATGGAAGAAAGAATCTCAGGTATGGAAGATACAATGGAAGAAATAATGTATCCATCAAATAAAATGTTAAATGCAAAAAATTCCTAACACAGACCATCCAAGAAATCCAAGATAATATGAAAAGACAAAACCTAAGAATAATAGGAATATAGGAAAAAGAAGATTCTCTCCTCCAAAGCCCAGAAAATGTTTTCAACAAAATCATAGAAGAAAATTTCCCCAACTTAAAGGAGAGGCCTATAAGAATACAATAGGCCTACAAAACACCTAATAAATTAGACCAGAAAAGAAAATCCTCCCACCACATAATATCAAAACAGTAAGTATACAGAATAAAGAAAAAACTACTATAAGTTGCAAGGGAAAAGGGCCAAGTAACATATAATGGCAAACTCATTGGAAAACCCCTGACTTCTCAACAGAAACTATGAAAGCCAGAAAGGCCTGGATGGATATCATGCAGACCCTAAGAGAACACAGATGTCAGCCCAGGCAACTATACCCAGCAAAACTCTCAGTTATCACAGATGGAGATACAAAAACAAATTGTATCAACACAAAAACAAATTTCAACAATACCTACACACAAACTCAGCATTACAGAAGATACTAGAAGGAAAAATGCAACCCAGGAAAATTAACTACATTCAGGAAAACACAGAAAAAAACAAATAACCTCACTAAAGCAAAATTAAAGGCACCAAGCACAAAAACATACTATCACAACCAACAACGAAATCAAAGCATCTGATAGCCACTAGTTGTTAATCTCCCTCAACATCAATGGAATCAACTCTCCAAAGACACAGACTAACAGAATGGATACATAAACAAGATCCAACAATCTGTTGCATACAAGAAACACACATAAGTCACAAAAGAGACATTACTTGAGACTAAAGGGCTGGAAGACAGTTTTCCAGGCAAATGGACCCAAGAAGCAAGTAGGAGTAGCCATTCTAATATCTACTAAAATAGATTTTCAATGAAAATTAATCAAAAGAGATAAGGAAGTTCATTTCATACCCATCAAAGGAAAATTCCACCAAGAAGACATCACAATTCTTAACATCTATGCACCAAATACAAGAGCAACCACATTTGTAAAAGGAAAATTAATAAAACTTAAACCACACACAGATCCCCACATATTAATAGTGGGAGACATCAACACCCCACTTTCAACATAGAACAACAAAACAGAAATTAAACAAAGAAACAATAACTCTGACAGAGGTTATGAATCAAATGGACCTAACAGACATCCACAGAACTTTTCACCCCCCCCAAAAAAAAAATAAAATTTACCTTCTTCTCAGCATCTCATGGAACCTTCTCCAAAATAGACCATATAGTTGGTCACAAAGCAAGCCTCAACAGATACAAGAAGATTGAAATAATCCCTTGCATCCTATCTGACCACCATGGACTAAAGCTGGAACTCAATAACAGAAATAGCAAAAAGCCTACACACACATGGAAACTGAACAACTTACTACTCAATGACAGCTGGGTCAGGGGAGAAATAAAAAAAAAAAAAAAAGAAGTCAAAGACTTTCTAGAATTCAATGAAAATGAGGGCAAAACATACCCAAACTTATGGGACACAATGAAAACAGTGCTAAGAGGAAAGTTCATAGCACTTAGTGCCTTCAAGAAGATTTTTTGAAACATCTCATATAAGCAACTTAAAGGCTTACCTGAAAGCCTTAGAAAAAAAAAAAAATAAAAGAAGAAGCAGACATACCAAAGAGGAGTAGATGGCTGGAAATAATCAAACTCAAGGCTGAAATCAATGAATTAGAAACAAAGAAAACAATTCAAAAAATCAATGAAACCAAGAGCCGGTTCTTTGAGAAAATCAACAAGATAGACAAACCCTTAGCCAAACTAACTAAAAGGCAGAGAGATACCATCCAAATCTACAAAATCAAAAATAAGAAAGGGGATATAACAACAGACACTGAGGAAATCCAAAGAATCATTAGGTCTTACTTCAAAAGCCTATATGCCACAAAATTTGAAAATCTAAACAAAATAGACAATGTTCTTGATGGATTCCACTTGACAAAGCTAAATCAAGAACAGGTAAATCAATTAAATAGCCCTATATTCCCCTAAGGAAATAGAAGCTATCATCAAAGTCTCCCATAAAAGAAAAAAAAAAAATCCAAGAGCCAGATGGTTTCATCACAGAATTATACCAGACCTTCAAAGAAGAGCTAACACCAATACTCTTCATATTCCACAAAATATAAACAGAAGAAAAATTACCAAACTCATTTTATGATGCCACAGTCACTTTGATACCTAAACCTCACAAAGACCCAACAAAGGAAGAAAATTTCAGGCCAATCTCTCTTATGAACATTGATGCAAAAATACTTAATAAAATACTTGCAAACTGACTCCAAGAACACATCAAAGAAATCATCCATTAAGACCAAGTAGGCTTCATCCCAGGTATGCAAGGGTGGTTCAATATATGGAAATCCATCAATGTAATCCACTATGTAAACAAAATGAAAGAAAAAAAAACACATGATAATCTCCTTAGATGCTGAAGAATCATTTAATAAAATCCAATATTCATTTATGTTTAAAGTCCTGGATAGATCAGGGATACAAGGCACTTACCTAAACATAAAGGCAATATACAGCATGGTGATAGCCAACATCAAATGAAATAGAGAGAAATTTAAATCAATCCCACTGAAATCAGAGACAAGGCAAAACTGCCTACTCTCTCCATACCTCTTTAACATACTACTTGATGTCCTTGCTAGAGCAATAAGACAACTAAAGTCCTTGCTAAAGCAATAAGACAACTGAATCAAGGGGATTCAGTTAGGACAAAAAGAGGTCAAAGTATCACTATTTGCAGATGATATGATAACATACATGAGTGACCCCAAAAATTCTACCAGGGAACTCCTACAGCTGATTAACACATTCAGGGAAGTGGCTGGATACAAAATCAACTAAAAAAAAAAAACAAAGAACCAGTAGCTCTCCTGTATACAAAAGAAAAAAGGCCAGAGAAAAAAATTAAGGAAACAGGTCCCTTCACAATAGCCACAAAGGACATAAAGTACCTTAGTGTAACTCTATCCAAGCATTGCAAAGACTTGTATGAAAAAAACTTTAAATCTTTGGAGAAAAATAGAAGGAGATATTAGAAGATGGAAAGAACTCCCATGTTCATTGCTTGGCAGGATTAACATAGTAAAAATGGCCATCTTACCAAAAGCAATCTAGAGATTCAATGCAATTCCCATCAAATTACCAAAACAACTCTTTATAGACCTTGAAAAAAAAATTCTCAACCTCATATGGAATAACAGGAAGCCTAGAATTGTTAAACGATCCTGTACAATAAAAGATCTTCTGGAGGACTCTCCATCCCTGATCTCAAGCAGTACTATAGAGCAACAGTAGTAAAACTGCATGGTGCTGGCATAGAAACAGACTGGTGGATCAATGGAATCAAACAGAAGACTCTGAAATAAACTCATACATTTATGGACAACTGATTTTTGACAAAGATGCCAAAACTATACAACAGAAAAAAGATAAAAATCTTCAACAAATGGTGCTGGTCTAACTGGATGTCTACATGTAGAAAAATGCAAATAGATCCATATTTATCACCCCGCACAAAACTTAAAGCCAAATGGATCAAAGATCTCAATATAAAATCAGACACAGTAGATCTGTTAGAAGAAAAAGGGGGGAAGAACCTTGAACTGATTGGCATAGGAGACAACTTCCTGAACAGAACACCAACAGTACAGGTTCTAAGATCAAAAATCAATAAATGGGACCTCATGAAACTGAAAAGCTTCTGTAAAGCAAAGGACATTGCCATCAGAACAAAACGACTGCCTACATATTGGGAAAGGATCTTCACCAACCCTATATCTGACAGAGGGCTAACACCCAGAATATATAAAGAACTGAAGAAGTTACACAGCAACAAATCAAGTAATCCAAGGGAAAAAAATGGAATACAGAGCTAAACAGAGAATTCTAAATAGAGGAATATTGAATGGCAAAGAAACACTTAAAGAAACGCCCAACATTCTTAGTCATCCGGGAAATGCAAATCAAAAAAAGCCTGAGATTTTACCTTACATCCATCAGAATAGTTGTGATCAAAAACTTATGTGACAACACATGCTGGAGAGGATGTGGAGAAAGAGGAACCCTATTCATTGCTGGTGAGAATGTAAACTTGTACAACCACTTTGGAAATCAATCAGGTGCTTTCTCAGACAATTAGGAATAATGCTATCTCAAAATCCAACTATACCACTCCTAGGCTCATATCCAAAAGATGCTCAGGTATATAACAAGGACATTTGCTCAACAATGTTCATAGCTGCTTTATTTGTAATAGCCAGAAGCTGAAAACAACCCAGATGTCCTTCAAATGAGGAATGGGTACAGAAATTGTGGTACATTTACACAATGGAATGCTAATCAGCAATTAAAAACAAAGAAATCATGAAATTTTCAGGCAAATGGTGGGAACTAGAAAAGATCATCCTGAGTGAGATATCCCAGAAACACAAAGAAACACATGGTATCTATTCACTTATTAGTGGCTATTAGACCATAATACAGGACAATCATACTAAAATCTGTACACCTAATGAAGCTAATCACAAAGGAGAACCCTGTAAGATGCTCAATCTTCATTCAGAAAGGCAAATGAATGAGATGGATATCAGAAGAGGGAGAAAACAGGGAACAGGACAGGAGCCTACAACAGAGGGCCTCTGAAAGACTCTACCCAGCAGGGTATCAAAACATATGCTGAGATTTATAGATAAACTTTTGCAGAGTGCATGGAATCTTATGAAAGATGGGGGAGACAGAAAGACCTGGAGAGAACAGGAGCTCCCCCAAGGAGAGCAACAGAACCAAAAAAAATCTGGGCCCAGGGGTCTTTTGTGAGCCTGATACTCCAAAAAAGGACCATGCATGGAGATAAGCTAGAACCCCTGCACAGAAGTAGCCAATGGCAGCTCAGTGTCCAATAGGGTTCCCCAATATTAGGACCAGGGACTGTCTCTGACATGAACTCATGGGCTGGCTCTTTGATAACCTCCACCTGAGGGGGGAGCAGCCTTATCAGTCCACAGTGGAAGACAAAGAAGCCAGTCCTGATGAGACCTGGTAGACTAAGGTCAGATGGAAGGGGAGGAGGACCTCTCCTATCATTGGACTGGGAGAGGGTCATAGGAGAAGAAGAGGGAGGGAGGGTGGGATTGGGAGGGGATGGGAGAGGGTGCTACATCTGGGATACAAAGTGAATAAACTGTAATTAATTAAAATTAAAAAGTATTAGTTGTGGCTATTTAAATTTTATTTTTATTTTATTTTTTTAATATTAGTTACAGTTTATTAACTTTGTATCCCAGCTGTAGCCTGCTCCCTCATTCCCTCCCAATTCCACCCTCCCTCCCTCATCTCCTCCCTGCCCCTTTCCAAATCCATAGATAGGGGAGTTCTCCTCCCCTTCCATCTGACCCTAGCTTATCAGGTTTCTTCAGGACTGGTTGCAATGTCCACCTCTGTGGCCTAGCAATGCTGCTCCTCCCTTGGTGCTTCTTTTAAAGTCTGGAAGAATTCAGCTATAAATCCATCTTGGCCTAGGCTTCTTTAAATAAGAAAGCTTCTTGTTCCTGTTTTGATCCTCTTGTTTGTTTGTTTGTTTTGTTTTGTTTTTGTTTTGAGGTTGTTCTTTTTTTGTGTGTGTGAGTCTGTTTAAGTTGTTGATCTCTTCTTTGTTAAAATTTGGTGCCTCAGATGAATCTAGAAATTACTCCATTTCTTTTAGGCTTTCGTTCTTCATGAAGTACAGGTTAAAGTCTCCTCCTACAATGATTCTAATTTCTTTGGTGGATATTATGTTGTTTCCTTGTTCATATCTAATTCTGTTTATCTCAAACTTTTCTTTTGTTTGTTAATTGGACAGAAGGTCTGTTAAACTTGTTAATCCTTTCAATGAAACAGCTCTTAGATTTGTTGGTATCTTCATATTTTTGTTTTTGTTTCTCTTTCTTTAATTCCTGTTCTGGCTTTTATTATTTCTGTCTACTACTTGGGGGTTTGATTTGTTCCTTATTTTCCAGATTCTTTTATTTATATCTTCTCATTTTCCAGTTGTATCATTAAGTCAATTTGTACTCTTTCTGATTTTTTAATGTTGGCACATAGAACTGTGAGTTTTCCTCTTTCCTCTTATGGCTGCTTTTAATGTGTCCTGAGGATTTTGTTGTGTTGTGTTTTCATCTTATTCCAGAAATTTTTTGAGAAACATTAGAACTAAGTGACAGAATACATCAAAAGTACCCAGTAGTATTGACAGAATATTCTGCCAAAACACCAAAGATTATACATTCTACTTAACAGTCCATAGAATTTTCTAAAATAGAACACATAGTGGACACAAATCAATCTAAAAAACAAACAGAAAATTTGAAATAATTTTAAGCAACCTATAATGTAATAAATGTATATGATGACCATAAATGTAATAAATGACCATAATATAATAAAACAGAATCAACAACAAAAGAATCTCTAGTAATTACATATAAACCCATAGGGACTAAAGAATGTATTACTGAATGATGAAAGGGAAAATATAATTAACTGAGAAATAAAAAATCTCTTTCGTTAAATGTTTTATTTTTCTTTATCTGAAATATCTTTAGGACTTTGTGTATATTGAACTAAGCTGTATCACTTTAATAATGCCAACGTAATTAATGTGGATGATTGGGATTTTTGTCTGAAATATTACACATATTCATCTCTACTATTTATTTTTGAGATTATAATATAATTATACCTCCCACCTTCCCTCTCCTCCTTGCAAACCATACCATATTCTCCTTCAATTCAATTCAATCCTTCATTTCAAATTCATGGCTTTCTTTTGTCATTAGTTGTTGTTACTGTATCTATGTACATGTTTATGCATCTATATTCTTAAATATAACCATCAGTCTTTATAACGTTATTTGTCTACATATTTTCACAGCTAACCATTCAGTATTAGAAAACCAATTGGTATGATCTTCCCTGGGGAAAATTAATCTATCCTATGCCCAGAATTCCTTAGATTTTGTTTTTGTTTATTTTAGTTGTTGTTGTTGTATATCAACATAATGCTTCTAAATTTTATCTGCCTTGAATCTGGTGGCAAGAAAGCAGTCAGATGACTATATGTGACATATAATTTTATGTATCCAAATGAATTCACCAAACTATGTATGAATTCAAAGAATTTTGTAACTACAAATGGTCAGGTCAGTGAAAAGTAAACACAGTCTTTGGGGTAGTAGTTGAATAGTTTTTTTTTTCTTTTGTTTGTTTTGTTTTCTTAAGGAAAAAAACTGCAACCAATGCCACTTCATTATTTTATTAAATTGTGCATAGTACAATTATCCTTTTTATTTTTTTACATGGAGAAACACAAATATTTGTTTTTAAAACCCCCAATTTTGTGATTACGTATAATCCAGTACTTAATAATATACTTCATGATAAATTTTCTAAAAGTTGTGATTTTTAAGACTTGAGGTAATTCTCCCAGTGAGTTTCATTAGAGAAAGACAAGACCTTAGACCAAAGGGCTGGTTTCATTAAAGCTGATGTGAGATCATCAAGGAAGGTATATATTTCTGCTTATTGTAAAAGTTTAAATGACTATCAAAGAAGTGAGTGAGGTCCCTAATAACTGAATTAATGAGGAAGATTTGTCTTCTGCAATTGTCAATCTTGCAGCTGCTTCCTTTGATTTAAAAAGTTCATCTCTTTGTAACTAGAATAGGTAGGTATGTGTTGAAGAAATAAAGTTTCAAGAGCTTTATATTGGCAATAAAAATGTTGCAATCTCTTATGACAGAGATCTGCTTTATAAGGCAACATATTTTTATGAAACATAAATGTTTGAAAGTGACCATCTTAGTAAGTAAGAGGTTCAGATTTAAAAGGAAAGTACAGAAGCCATTTGCTAAAACACCTTTTGTTGGACCAGTGGTTGAATCAATTCACATGTATGAAAATAGCGACTGTGTAGTAACTGTTATCTCCTATTTGTATGTAGAAGTCAACACCTCATTGCCACAGTAGCTCTTTAAGTTTCGTATTTATTTATTTATTTAAACTTGCTTGCTTATTGTGTGTATATGTTATGGACTTGTGTATTCTATAGCACCTAAGTGGAGGTCAGAGGAGTCAGGTTTCCCCTCTTATCAGGAGAGCACCAAGAACACCTGAGATAAAACTAAGGTTGTCAAGCTTGGTGGCAATCATATTTACTGGCTGAGACATTTCATTAGGCTCTGCTTCTCAACTAAATAGCAATAAAATGATCTGTTCAAGTTTATGTTTGATAGTTATCTCAGGCCATCTTCTGAGACAACAATAAATTCACAAGGTTATCATGAAACACTCACTTTGAAAAACAAAACAAAACAAAGCGGCAGAGTGTGATGGTTGGGAACATGCGTTATGATCAGACAAACCCATCTTCAAAAGAAAGTGCTGGCTTGCGCTAGACTGATGTGACTGGGCAAATTATTTATTCAACATTTATGCGCCTCATTTACTGTCTTGTAAAACAGAAAAAAAAAACTATTTCATGAGTTATTTTATAGGTTAAGTAGAGTTACATTTTCTAAGTCTTTTCCTATTGGTGTGGTAAAACAATCTGACAAAAGCAAATTAAAGGAGAAAGGGCTTATTTTGGTTTGAGGTTAAAACACATACAACAGGAGTTGGAGGCAGTTGGTAATATTGCATTCATAATCAAGGAGCAGAGATCTTTCAGTGTTGGTGTCCAAATAGCTGTACTCTTCCTTATGCAGTCCAAGACCAAAATCCAGGCACTCCATCCACAGTGGCCAACTTTAAGTTGGCCTTAAGTAACCCAATCAAATTAATCTCCGAAAAGCATGCTAAGATGTCCATCTTCCAGGTGATCCTAAAGCTAATCAAATTTAGAATAACCATCATAAGTACATGTGCTTCAGCATCCAGTACATTGTAAGGTTATAATGCTGTTTTTAAGTTGTTGACAAAGCATTTGTTGAATAACTACTACAAATCAGATAGAAACAAATGTAGTTTGCATGTGTATATCTTCAAGTAATAGAGCACTCCTACATCCCGCCTCTGCATTATATGAAGATGTATAATTACAGATTGTAAGCACTTTTTACCACTGGCACATTAGCAAACAACAAACACCATTGCACGGTGCAGTCTGTTTACTTGGCAAAATGAAGATAATGCAGCTGCTTCGCACAACAGGCAAATGGGGGTGGAGTGCTGATTGCAGGGTGAATTGAGCCCAGAGACTATATTTAGTTAGAACGTGACATCATTTAAAACTCTGAATTATGTGATTCACACATTTTAAATAACATTGGTTTGTTTACTTAACAAAACCTGGGGAATCCAGTAAATTCCCCTCGTTCTTCTTGAATGCAGTTAGCCAACACAACAAAGCTATAGAGCAACTAATTTTAAAATCCTTAACATTTACATGATTATCTGGGTCAAAATATAGTCTTGAAACAGAATAACCATATGCTGTAAAATATAATTGATGTTATGGTGAAGGCTGGTAAGGTGAGTCTGCATTCTTTCTGTAGACATTAGCATTATTAAAAGGTTCCTGTAGCAATTACATAGTTAGTGAAATGCCATTATGCCCATCATTCCATGTGTACATGGGGTTATGATTATATGATACTGGACATATACATAAATATCTGAAAACTCAAATACTTCTCCAGATGTTCCCAAATATCACTATGCTTGGCCTATGGGCAGAACACCTGGACTTAAGTTTTTTATTTCATTTTTTTTTTCATATGCTAATCTATTTATTTATTTATTTATTTATTTATTTATTTATTTTATTATTATTTTTTTCTTTTTAGTTACATTTTGTTAACTCTGTGTCCCAGCTGTATCCCGCCCCCTCATTGCTAATCTCTTATCTACCAATCTGTTTGGAAGTTTTTTTCCCTACCACTTACTAGTGAGCGTATAGCCAAAATAATGAAAACCAAAAGGCCTTATCATGAAAGTATGTTTCCTGTGTTGAAAGATTCTGTCAGTCTGCTAGGTCATACATGGATGCTAGCTGTAAGCAAGTCAAAAAAGTTATTTGGTTCAAGAAAAAAAATCATCTCCATGTTTGGATTTACAGAAAGCATGCACATTAGTATTGGTAAGGTTAGGATTTATAAAAGCAGTGTCTAGGAAGGCAGAAAACCTTAGGCTTCCCTCCTTTACGTAAAACAGTATGACCCTTAGACACTCTGATACCAAACCATCCTGTTTTGTCTGGGATCCTCTATATTAGCATACAAAACTCTCCTCTCCAAAGAATCCTTCACTCCTAGACACATGGCAATTGTAGCCCAGGTCTTCACCTAGGGCATTATTCTCTTCCATGCAGAGCTGTATTTCATAGTGAAACATCGAGCACAGCTGAGAAGACAGAGGTTGCCAAATGGGAACTATTATCATCTTCGAAGATCTCATCCACATTTCCCATTCTGTTTCCTCTCAGAGCACAAGTCTGTCTTATTCTATTTGATTCAATACAATCAACATTTTTCATGTACTGTGATAGTCACTCTAATTAATTCCATATCATCCTGAAAACAAGTTTCTGCCCTACATTTTCCAGCCTTGATTCAGTGGCCATGCACTTTACATCATCCTCACTGGAATCCCAAAGCTAAATTTCTATTTCCTGCCAAACAGACCTGCCATTCTGCACCAGATCAGACTCAGAATGTGAAAACATGGAGCCCTAAGCAAGCCTCGCCCTGTATGGACCCTCAGCAGCACTTGGGAAGCAAAATAATGGTTCATACACAAACTTAAAAAAATTAAGAGAGGCTCTAACAAATCAATGGCCTGAAATCAAGTTGTCTAAGAAGTCCTGTTTTTGTCATAGACTTTACTGCACATAGCAGACACATAACTTGCTGTGTTTTAGGGGTCAGCTTGCTGTATTTTCTACATGAACAAAATGTATTTGTATATTTTAGTATTCCTAGAGTACTTTGCTGGCTCCATTTTTTTTAACTCACTAGGTCCTCGTTTCTCTACTGTTGTATTAAAAATAGCCACAAACTACGTCAAGTTTCATCACTTGGCCCAGCTCCAAATTCAGAGAACATACCCTCTTATACCTCAAATTCTCTTTCTCCCTTATTCTTCCCCCCCAAATTATTTGATTTCCTGTGCCTTCTGCACCATGCAAATCATAGCCCTCCCAACACTCACAATTGTAGATGTCAGCCACACTACATTCTTCTTTTCTGTGTTTCTCAACCTGGGATCCACTTTGTGCATAAAATCTTCCCAGCATATACCCCTAATGTCTAACCAGTGAAGTCTTGGCATAGCCATTCTCTCAGAATTCTAGCTGCATCAGGCAGAACTGGGTTTTAAATAACACTTACTGAAATGGTATTAAAGAACTGCTTTTATTTTTATGTGCCTTGATTATTTCTTTAATCAAATGAGTATAAGAATTATTTTGGTTTTGATGCCCACAAAGTAGCTCAGCAGGTACATCTGATAATCTGAGTCCAAACCCTGGTCCCACATGGTGGAAAGAGAAAACTGATACAGTCATTCAAACAATCTGTGAGAATTAATGAGGTAAAACAAACAAATAAAGTATACAGATCCACTAACTTGTTAATCTTAGTACTCCCATCATTATGACCTTTTTTTTTTTTTTTTACAAGTTCTCTAGAAGAAAACAGTTGTGATAATTCTTACTATATGTTTCTAGTATTTGGGGTTTGGTTTTGTTAGACTTTCCAGTTCCATTCCTGCACTAATGCAAGAATATGCAGGTCTATACCCAGTGAGAAGATCTGCCTTGAGAATGGGGTCAGGACTCACATACAGGAAATCTACATAAAAGGGAGTCCTCAAAGGGGTCTTTCCAGAACCACTCTAGAGGTGGAAGAAAATGCACCATTCTGACCTCCCACTTCAAGCAGTGACTAATCAACAAGAGTTTATCTAGGTCTAACTGCAATTAAATGTGACCTTAAGGATAAGGACTCAGCTCCCAGCAGGTGTGTGCTTTCAGGAAATCATCACTATGTCCTGTGTTCAATTTTTTATGATCCTGACTGATGAGATTTAGTAATACTACCCACCGAATTCCCAAGAGCAGCTGCTGTTGGGAATTGGCAGTTGTACTAGAGTGGGTTATTGGAAGAAATCAGGTGTTGGGTTGATGAGTTAATGGTTAAAAGCGCTTGCTTCTCTTCCAGAAAACCTGAGTTCAGTTCCCACATCTTAACTCCCTTCTTACCTCCAGTTCCGGGACATCTGGTATCCCTTTCAGGTACCAACATATATGGCATTCACTCATCTGACATAGACACACAGACATAAATATAAACAAAAATAATAGTAAAAACAAACCCAAAAGGAAGAAAGACATCACCTCTCTGTGTGTAATCCTCATGGTCAAACCTGAATGCTGAAAATCTTAGACAGCTGTTGTCTAACAGCAGTTTGCTGCTGGCCCATTGCTGACCTAACTTCTGTGTCTCCATTTGACATCTGTGCAGTGCTTACAGGATTGCTGTGAGAATTAGTTAAAGTAATTTAGCACAACACTTGCTCCATAGTAAGTGCTCAGCTCAGTAATGGTGTCCACTCTTAATCTAACTGATACTGTTAAGATAATTACAAGGAATTAAAAGTCTATCTGATCAGTCTTTATTGCGTATGCACATTTCTTCATGATTTCAGTTCACTTCCACCTGCATCTGCCAGCAGTAGTGTTTACTATTTTAAATTGAATTCATACGTCATCCTTAAAGCATCTTTATCACAGTCCCTTTGAATGTTTTTTTTAAGATAAAGCCACTAAACATCTGTATCACTGTGAAATTTTTAGAACTCCTGTGTGTATTTTTCATAACTTATCTGTAAAGTCTTACTATTTCCATTATACAAAGAAAAGAGACTTAGATACAATTAAGTGTGCTCTAAATAATTAGAATTTGTCTTCTACTTTTTCCCTCTCTGGGGAGTTTAAAAGACTTGTCTTTTGTCCGTGTTTTCTCCCTAAAATGTATGCTCATGAAGAAATTCCCTAACCACTCTGACCTGTAATACTCAAAGTTATAAGACTTTGAACCTTAAACCAGGTTGGATAACTTTTAAAAATCTTTTCAAAATTATAACTTTAAAACCAGGTACAGAAAATATAAGTAAAAGTCAATGACAGCAAGAAGAAATGGAATAGCCACTTCTCAGTCTCTAGCCAATGCCTTTTCATCTTGAAACCATAAGTCTAAAAGAAAAATAGAAAGACCTTGCTGGTTCTTGCTCTAATGAACTCTTTTACTTGCTGTTTTAAAATTTTTGTTACAATTATTTAATTTGTACACATGTACATTCCCAGATGACCATGGGGAGATCAGAGACAACTTTTAGGATTTGATTCTTTTCTTCCATCATGTGAAAACTCGAGTTGTTAATGTTGGTGGCAAGCATATTTACTGCTAACCCAACTCATAAGGTATAGTATTTGCCCAATCTTTAAGAGGCCAGTACTCACCTCTCCCTCCTAGTTTGCAGCCATCTTGTGTATACTTTAATTTCACCCTATAGAATATAGACTCTTTACTAGTCTGACACCAAATGGTGGCCTCCTTCTCTAAGTTTTCTTCCTGAATATAAGGATCAACAGAAGCTCATTAATTAAGGGTCCAGGACAATGTCTTGAAGGGTACAATAGCATTTATTTCCACAGGAGAAACAGAAAAACCATAGGGATAATTATGTGTGGATGCATCTTAGCTTCCTGTGAATGTATTTTTTCTGCTCTCTCTTCCTTTTGTTCATCAACTCTAATTGTCCTTAAGATTCAAACCCTGGAAACTTTTAAAAACACTGATTCCAGTGACTACCTCTCATTGTTCCTGTTGTGCTATCCTTTCACATTTTTAAAGAGCCACATACAACTCAGGGAATTGGACACATGCCTATAATCCAAAACTCAGGAGTCAGAGGCAGGAGGGGCACAAGTTCAATTCCAGCTTAGGCTAGATACAGCATTTTAGGAATAATCTTTCCTATTAGCACCTTAGCTCCTTCAGAAAAAAAAGACAATATTTGATTTCTTTTTCACTGAATCCCTTAATGCCTGGTCTAGAATCAACATGTAATAAATACATAGAAAGAATACGTAAGTAATGGAAGAATGAAGAATTGTTATCTACTACTCATAAAAGGGAACACCATGTTTTGCCATCCTGGATGACCTTAGAAAACCAACTGCTAATGAAAGAAAAAAAATTAAATATTTGTATTCTCTTATTTTAGTTTTTGGGTCAATGTGTTACAAGAGAATAATCACTGTTTGTTAGTTATCCAGGCTGAGATCAACAGCCTTGGTTGTCAGTGGCAAAGAGGTATAGTAGACCTGAGGCATTTGTGCACTCACCTAAAGATGATGGTATCACTTCTAAAACTGACCTTTAGATTAGACAATAACAGTCAGCTCTGGGCAGTGAGAATTTTGCTAGGTTAAACTTGGTGAATAGTAGTTGATAGCATACTGTACTATATTGCCAGCTTCTGGGAAGAAAAAAGGCAAAAGTAGGTACTTACAGTTTCTATATATGATACCAAATGGATATAAAGTAGATCTAGAATAGAAGCCTCACTACAAGAAACAAATTTGAAAGAGTATTTAAAGTCTTGTCTGAGACCAGACAGTTGACATTAGTATGTGGTTTATTCAATGAGTATGGTCATGGTTAATATCCTAAATTACAGTAAATATCATCAGGTACATTACTGGAGGAATAGCCAGTGAACCTCCCTCAAAAATATGAATGAGAAATGCAGGGTGTATCTAGTCTATAAGCAATAGTACAAAGAAAAGATTTAAATGTATACAGTGAAAATCCTGGTATAACTGTGGGCCATGGTGGCACATCAGCAATTCTAGCATTTGGCAGGCAAGAGGAGAGCCACAAGTTGAAGACCAGGCTGGTCAATCAACAGAGTGAGTTCCATTCTAGCCATGGCTACAGAGCAAGGTAAAACAGAACGAAACACGCAAATCAAAACAAAACCTTAACTCTGACTTAAGAGGTGACATCAAGGCTCATTGTGGTTTGAATAAGTAGCTCTGCTTTCCTTGGATGTTGTTGTGCCTTGAAACTCTAGGAGTATTTGGAATGGTCTCAGAGGAGGACAATGAGAGACTTGGCTTCCAGATTTATCCATCTTCTGTCCGTCTGTTTCTATGAGGAAATGTGAAGCTAAGCCTAATGAGCTTTAAGTCTGCAAGATTTCCATGCCAAATTAAAAGCAGGAATTCAAAAATTCAGAATTCTGTTTCCAGTCATTAAAATTAAAGACTACTCTGCTGCCGAACTGGTTTGTTATCTTAATAAGTTGGTGATTTATAGTTGTGATAGAGAAAGAGATGTTAATCATTGAAAAACACACAAAAGCAGAAGAGCAGCCAGTGCCATGATGCCACTGGCCAGTGAGCTCTGTAACGAGAGGTGATGATCCAGTTGTGGTCTCCTTAGTACAGCCATTGCTCTGCAGGCCACTGGGAACACACATTCATATGAACAAATGCAAAAAATGAAGGTGGTGTGACCAAAAAAACTGAATGCATTTAGAGCAAAACTTGCATGTGTCCAAGCAATGTGTTCACCACTCAAGACTGAAACCAAAGTAACAGCAGACCTAGGATGACTTTAAAGGGGATTCCTCAAGCGTGCAAACACTCACCTTGTGGCTAACGGATCCAATTTACCTGACCTCAAATGCGCTGATGAAGGGCCAACATACAATCAATACAACTGACTCCTGTTTTCCATCCATGGCCAGGATAAGAAATGTTCATTATTACCAACCACGAGAGCCTGGTGAGCACAGACAAAAGCACAAGGCTAGAACCAACCAGAGCCACCAACAGTGCTGTAATGCCAAAAGAGTTAAGCTGTGAAGAATGGAATTAACTGAGTTGTTTTCTTCTGAAGCAGCTATAACTATGGCTTATTTATGACGAATATGAAGCTTTTCGGTGGCTGAAAAGTATTTCATCTTCAGTGCAGTCCATAAGATTCTGACTGTCACAACTTCCCTTAAGAACAACAATAGCTGAGGTAGAACTAGACCCTTCTTACCATCTCAGGTAGGTCGACACTGCTCATAGGCAGAATCCCATTCGTAAACACCCTTGCTTTACGTGTTCATTTACCTAGCATCCTTCATAGCTTCATGTTAAAGAAAGTGAGAGCTCACTTATGTGGGAAGACTTGGAGAACCTTGTTCACAGTGTTTACATGGGAAGGCAAAGGGTAAATGATGAAACCCAGAGGATTTGCTTATCGGCCTGTTTCATCTGTCTAAGTAAAATGGCAATGAGGGTTATTATTTTTAGAAAATATTTAAAAATAAGTTAAGTTCAACTGGGATCTGAGCATTCTTTTACATTTTCTTCTATAAAGCTTTGTTCCATAAATGGAAAAGAAACATGAATTCTCATTATTTAAACTTTGTTACAAAAAAGAACCATTAAGATACCAGAATAACAAAAGGTAATATTCTCATTAAAATGTGCAAGAATATTTTGTGATAGTTTTTTGCACTGAAATCCTTTACAGTAGGGGAGATAAACTATCATTGCAAAAGCCCTGAGTGTCAATGTATCATAAAATGCTACAAACAGCTAAAAATGAGATGTTTACCTGTTCAGGTAGATTCAGTGGTACTTAATGAATCATTAATTTGTTGTAAAGGTTACTCTGGGCTATTCCTGTTTGACTTCTTGGAACAAAGCCCAGTTATGTTTCTTTTTCTAATTTGGCTAATACAAATATTTTAAATGTGAAGCGGCATGGTAATTGCAAGGGACAAGAGGTACAAGCTTAAAAGGCATCATCAAATAGGCACAATCCCAGCATTGAAAGACAGAAAAGTGTATAAAAAGATTAAGGCCAGCCTAAGCTTTGTAGAGACACCTGAGTCATTACAAAAATAAAGAAAAGAAGAAGAAAAAAGGAAACATTTAAAACAAAAGTTACCCTGTCTACATGCCAAGCCATGACCCTGAACTTTGTATATTTTAAAGGTGTTTGCAAAGAAGCTTGTATTTTTCCTATAAACACTAAAAACTAGCTCTTGTTTGCCAAGAAGACAAGGTCAGAGAGCAAAGATTTATGCAGTTCTTACCATGATCAAATGCAATGAGTTACTGTTGAATGTAAAGTCCCCAAACTTTTAAGGTCAGAAAATTCCCTCGGATCATAAACAAATGAGTTCTTAGTGAACAGACCTCTGCCAGGAGCCAATAAAGAAACATTCATCCATGAAAGGATGGACTCCCATTCTTCTGAGGATGTTGTAGAGTGAGTATCATGTAATACTGTCCCACATAAATCTCACACACAAAAAAGGCTGAGAGGTACAGGCATTTTTCTTTCCTTGAGACCTAGGTCTTGTCCCCAATTTTCTGGGTGAAAGTAAAGTAGTCTGTAGTCTACAGATTTCCAGCAGCTCCCAGTGATGAGCAAGGTTAAGGTTAATAGAACTACTCTTGAGTTGAGGTTCTAAGCTCTTTTTTTTTTTTTTTGCTTTCACTAGTAGCTCAGATTAGACTTCAATTCCTTGTGTTGCCAGGCTCTACTCAAATTATTGATCTTCCTGATTCAGCCTTCTAAGTACTGATATTATAGAGATGTGCCATTATGCCTGACTTCAATTTTATGAAAACTCATTATGTCTTACGAGATTTTAAAAAGCAACACACACATATGTGCTCACAAATAGGCTCATATGTATGTGTATACATATGTGCTCATAAAAGGCCATTGTGTATATGGATATATATGCATATATATATATATATATATATATATATATATATATATATATATATA
>NW_026585686.1:12673892-12675971 GCF_907164565.1 Psammomys obesus
ATATATATATATATATATATATATATATATATATATATATATATATACACAGCAGTGGGAAACACATATAATAGGTAAATTCTGGACTTTAAAAGATCTAAATAAGAGGAAAACACAAAAAAGATGTTACTTGAAGAAAGGACACTTACATATTGTCCCATTTTTATTTCTGTTGCTGTGATAAAACATCCTGGAAAAAGCAACTTGAGGATGAAAGGGTTTATTTTAGCTCATTATGTCTGGTTACAGTCCATTATTGTCAGGAATTCAAGGCAAGAACTTGAGACAGCTAGTCACTTTGTCTATACATTCAAGAACACAGAGGGAGGGACACACACATGATGCTTGCTAGTGCACAGACTGAGTTCTTAAACAGTTCAAGACCCTCTGCCTAAGGAATGGTGTTGCCAATAGTGGAATGGGTCTTCCCATATCAGTTAACTTAAGATACTCCTGTACAGATCTTCCAATATTGAAAATACCCAAAACTCTCTTTTCAGATCTTTCTAGGTTGAGTCAGGTAAAAAGCTGACAACCTTACAACCTCATAAGAAACCCAATCAATTCTTTAGTATTGATTAATTTTGGGCTTGTGTTCCCTCTATTGTGTCATTTTGATCCATCTCAGACAATCCTCTCATCCTCTAGAAAAAAAAAAAGTTCTTTTAATCTTTTAAAAGTTTCATTAGAATACCATTGTACAGCAAAATTCTAGATATTATCCCCTTGACATTCATCAGACAGTTCCTAGGAGCTGATCTCTACATGGAAGTTTCAAGTGCATACACCTAGGAGGCCTCTCAATAACCTGGCAAAATAAATATCATTATCTCTGTTTCTGGATAAAGAAAGAAGAACTCTGGAGGTCTTAACAGTACACCCTATAACATACAAGGCTCAACAGAGCTAGGGATTGTGTTCTTTCAACCCCAAAGCAATTTCCAGTGTGGTGAATTAGTTGAAAGATAAGAGTCATTAAGAGAACAAAGTGGCCAAGTGTGCTCAAAGACACCAATAGGAATTGACTGGCATGGAGAATGTGTGACAGTCCAGGCAGGTGTAAGTCAGAAGAAGGGGTCAGAGTGGAGAGGCTGTAGACAGATATTTACAAAAGTGGGACAATTTCCTCTTTACCTCAGGTTCATTTGGTGATTTCCAAAGGGACCAATTCAAAAGAAAGTCTGTCCAACTGTTACCACACCTTAGAAATATCTACAAAGAACAAAGAATGTCTAGCTCTCTTGGTTTGAAAATAAACTGCAGATCAAAGCTTTCCATTAGCTGGATCACCATGCAAGTCATGGGTTTTCTCAGTTCTTTAAATGAAAGGGGTAAAATGGAAATTTCGGGTACATGCCAATGCAGAAATACCCAAAAGGAAATTATTCAGTAAAATTTGACTAAGTAAAAAATTACATGAATACTCAAAATCTGAATGGGATGTAGTTGTGACTTTAAAGCCTAAAAGTTCGTGTAAACTCCCCTTACTAGATAAAATCCTTGTGTTCTCTTTGTTTTAGAAGTGATCTTTTCAAGGAGAACTGATGGTGCAGAATGTTGACAGGGGTGTATAATATATCACACTGTTCGCATAAGGCACCCTGGATCTTAGAAAGTCCCTGGCTGATGGCCTCCTTCTCTTTTCTTCTTATCATTCATCTTTCTCCATAGAATTGAAGATGCATGCATCTCACACAAGTAATGTCAGATCCTTCTATTCTTTAGAATTAAACATCTATGTTATGAGAAAGCTCTTCTTGCAATTGTTTGAGGCTCTGCATATTTTAGGCCTCATTCATTAAGGTAAAATATATGTGGGTAGGAAAGCCATGCGATGGGTAGTGGGAGCAATCTGGAGCAAGAGTGAGGTTGAGATGTGTCCAAACCTGAAAAATATCATCATGAGACTGGCGGAAGACTGACAGGCCCTGCTGTAGGCCTGCATGTCCCTGCTTATGACCCACTGCTTTTACCATCCTTGAGGTGGTCATGTAGCCTGCTGACCAGGTTTCAGGTTGAACTTCCTCTCTTTTATCTATCTATCTATCTATCTATCTATCTATCTATCTATCTATCTAT
>NW_026585686.1:12675981-12709540 GCF_907164565.1 Psammomys obesus
TATCTATCTATCTATCTATCTATCTATCTATCTATCTATCTATCTATCTATTTTTATTAATTACAGTTTATTCACTTTGTATCACCCCATAAAGCCTTCCCTCCTCCCCTCCCAGTCCCATCCTCCCTCCCCCTTCTTCACGCATGCCCCTCCCCAAGTCCACTGATAGGGGAGGTCCTCCTCTCCTTCCTTCTGATCTTAGTCTATCAGATCACATCAGGAGTGGCTGCATTGTCATCTTCTGTGGCCTGGTAAGGCTGCTCCCCCCTCAGGGGGAGGTGATCAAAGAACAGGCCAATCAGTTCATGTCAGAAGCAGTCCCTGTTCCCATTACTATGGAACCCAATTGGACACTGAACTGCCATGGGCTACATCTGTGCAGGGGTTCTAGGTTATCTCCATGCATGGTACTTGGTTGGAGTATGAGTCTCAGGAAAGACCCCTGTGTTCAAATTTTCTGGTTCTGTTGCTCTCCTTGCGAGGTTCCTGTCCTCTCCAGATCTTACTATTTCCCACTTCTTATATAAGATTCCTGCACGTTGCCCAACATTTGGCCATAAGTCTCAGCGTCTGCTTTGATAGTCTGCAGGGTAGAGCCTTTCAGAGGCCCTCTGTGGCAGGTTCTTAGGTTGTTTCCTGTTTTCTTGAGTGAGCTGTCCCAGAAGCAGAAAGACACACATATGTCTATACTCACTCATATAGACATATAACATAGGATAAACCTACTAAAACCTGTACATCTAAAGAAACTAATCAAGAGAGAGGACCCTGACTAAAATGCTCAACCCCCATCCCGAAAAGCAAAAAGGATGAACATCAGAAGAACTTCTTCTCTTTTTATAAGAACATGTTCAGCAAGCATCTGGAATTCTTCCTCATATAAATAAGGCATTCCCTGCACCTTGGTCTTGGCCAATGATATATACTTACCCTGAAAACCCCTACCAACTTTCCCCAAGGTATATACAGCCTTTCTCTCCCCCACCTCCAATGAAGAGACTGTTTCACTAAAAACTGTCTCCAGAAAAGGTTGTTTCTCCAACACTCATGGCAAAACGAGATCCTGCCTAACCAACTCCCTTTAGTTTAGCTCATACACAATAGTGCCTAAATAGCCTGCAGAATGGGAAAGGAAACAGAGCTGGGGCAGCAGAAATCAGTGAAATAAAGAAGAGACAAAGTGAGCCATTTCTTCATCAATCATTGCCTCATTCAAAGGTCAACACATATTTGTAATTGACCTTAGAAGTTCTAAGCATCATCCTAGGAACTCGAGTTCTAAAGAACTGGGGAAAGTAGATCTAGTGAAGGAGAAAAGAATGAAAGCAATAATAAAAAGGAATGGTGTAAACATGACAGCTAGCAATTATCAATCAGAAGAGAAATTAAGCAGGGCAATAAGTCAGTGGTGTTGGGGTGATTATTTTATGCCACATGGATAGGGTGTGTGTCAATGCATATTCTTTCATTTGGAATTTATTGACTACATTCATTAAGCTGGTATTGTGTGAGAAAGATGAATAAGTTAGAGTCTCTGACCTTCAGGAGCCCACAGCTCACTGGGAGCACCTGCTCCATTAAGCAGACAGATTAAATGTCTTGGGACATGCTCCTGTGGTAGTAACATCCACAGTGACCAATCTGAACAGATTGCAAGTATGCCGAGACTCAGAATGCTTTCCATAAAATAATTCTCACTTCAAGTAAACATTACAGATGGTGAGTAACTCTATTTTCCACCAACATCATTCATATCTAAGAGCCTCCTTAATGTAGTGATGACTTGTTTTTCTAATTGGTTGCCAAGGGTTGTTTGAGCCCTCACTGAAATGTACTTGCTAAGCTCTTCCACAGCAACTGGCTGGTTTCTTGTTGTACTGGCAAATGCTGTCTCCTGTACTGAAAAATTTGTTCTTTCTGAAAAATGTGGACTGTCCCTGGATGAGTTTCATTAACTTTTAAGATTAAAAAAAAATACAGACTTTTAAAGTGACAACAGAAGAGAATTTCGTAATGATAAGATATTCATAAATGTAGGTCACATGCTAGATAGTGTGCCATTTCATTCCATTTCTATGATGCTTTGTGCAGATACCTGGCTCAAATTGTTCTTTTTCACCAAGAACACAGAGAGAAACTCAATTATGGATAAAAATCCTAGCTTGTATAAATAAATAGTTTTCTTCACTGTGCTTTTAATACAAACGTGTGTCCCCAGCTCTGTAAAGGTTGTAATAACATTACATTGTTAGCAAGAGAATTCAATCATGTGACTCAACCACAACATGCAGAGGAGTCTTTGTTTTCCCTTTTTGCCAGGAGTGAGATCCTAAAACACAGTTATTTCTGAGCAGTAGAAACAGACTTGTTGCTTTCTCTACTCAATCTCTAAGCACTTTCTTCAGTTTACGTTCTTACTATTAGTTACCAACCCTTTCTCTCCGTTTGATATGATGCAAGAGAAAAAAATATTTTGTTGAAGCTGGGACATCACACAGGTAGTACCACTGGAGATTACAACCTTGCACTTTTGTTGTAGGTATGAGCTGACTCTGCAGCAGTGTTTGATCAGTTTGTTTCTGTCAGAGAAGTGGAAGGAGCAAGAGCTTTTGGCTCTATCTGGTGATAGATTGCATTATGCTGTTTTGAACAGGCTGCCATCTTGCAGAAGACAGTTCCTCCCCGGCAGAGCCTCCAGATGAATGTGACGGCTTGCACTGTAGGCCAGCCATGGCCAAATGCCTTGTTTCCTAACTGTTCTGAACAGTGAGTCTGGACAGTTCTTCCTGCTCTGTATTGGTGAAATCTCACACCACAGTTTGCATTCAGAATCTCTGTTTCTTTCTTGCTATACTCAGTAATTTGTCATAAGTTCTCTTTTCTCCACATGTTGGATCCCTTCACCTTAGTAAGTTTTTGCCCTTACCCTGACATTTTTATATAGCAGGTCCCACTGCTATGACCGTGTCAGCATCAGGGGTAAATGACAGACAGGAACTCTGCTATCAAAGTTACTTCCAAAGGCCATGAAAGTCAATCACTGGATAAGATCAAGAACTTAGTTCTAAATATAAACTCTTTCTCAGCACTTGGAAATAATAAATTCTGCCAAACTCAAACTCTACCATAAGATTCCCCATAGGAAGTCTGCTCCATCCTAAATATACTAAATATACTCTTTTCTAGGGGCTCATTCAAAGTGAAATTTGCCTCATTGAATGTTAAGTTACTGATTCTATGCCATATGTATGAGCCCCATATTTCTTTGGTGATACTGTGTTAACATAAAAGCGTGGATTTTTCAGTTTTGAGAAAGTTCCTTCTCTGTGTGCTTTTTGGGGGTCTTTTGTAATAGTAAAGACATACCTAGGGCTGGCGGCTTTGGCTTTGCTATCCAGTTAATTTGTTTGGGTTGTATGTTTTGAACACGTGCCAGGGGCTTTTAAAAAGAGTGATGGGACCGTTTGCACAAATGGAATTGAAAGCAATTGAATGGGCATCGCCAACGCGAAACTACGAACCCAGCAACATGTACACTGATTTCATAGTTTAAAGTGCATAAGAGAGGGAAGAGTGGGGAACCTGGTGGTCTTAAACATGATAACATAATGACTTGTTTATCTGCTTAGCGGACAGAAAATAAAAAGGCATAAAGACTTTTTATCCCTTTGGCTGATCAAAAATATGGCAAAGTGCCTGTGTCACTTTCCCAATACCAATACCCTTTCCAACTTGGGCACTATCAGGACTGAAGGTCAAGTTCTAAGGCAGTTAGTGTTATCACTAATGTCAGGGGACAGGAAGAGTCCCCTTACTCCTCCCACAGTTTTGGGGTATTGTACTTCCAAGAGTATGTGTTTACGTCTGTGTCATAACTCTTTTTATTGGCCACGAGGAGGAATGCCAGATTCTGCAACCTCTCTTCCTGTGACAGACAGATTCCCGGAAACAGTTCCTAGAAGAGTTGGGGAATTGTTACCCACAGAGACCTTACTAAGCTTGAGTGGTGAACCAAAAGAATTTGGAGTTTGAGAATCATGGAGGACAGATAATTGATATACATTTTATTTTCCTTTAATTCATGAGGTGTTTTACCCCCTTATGGAGCTTCAGTTCTGACCAATTTGCACTTCATTCCAGACACAAAATCAAGACATCTCCTCTCCAAGCTCTGTGTGGGTCAGGAGTCATTAGATCACACACACACACACACACACACACACACACACACACACACACAAACACACACACACACATACACACACACACACACACACACACACAATTGTCTCCTCCTTTGCAAAGTGTGGTCTAAGGTTTTTGCCATCAAATGACTCCTGATCCACACAGAGTTTGGAGAGGAGAAGGTCTTGATTTTATGTCTGGAATGAAATGCAATTGGTCAGAACTGAAGATCCATAAGGGGGAGGGGAACCTTATGAATTAAAGGAAAAAAAATGAATATCAATTACTTCTCCTCCCTTGCAAGGTGTCTAAGGTTTTTGCAGGATTTGTTTGTTGTTTCACATCATATATGAGACTGGATTTACAAGGCAACCATTATGCCGGTAAATAAATCTGGAGTGGGAAGCAAGCTAAAAGCATATCTTCACCTTGGTTTTATTTGTTTGTTTGTTTTTAACTTTTGGGAAAAGGCAAACAGCATCACAGAGTTCATGCCCAATTCTCCCTTAGCGAAGCAGCTAGAATGGAAATATCCTGGCAGGTTGCTGGGTTTGTATTTGGATGTCCAGTAAATTTCATGTGATTACAGCTGCCTGCAGAAGCACCCTGAGGTCTCTCCAGGCTGTTAGGCTGTTAGTTATAGCCAGGAGGAAAGTGGGTAGGATCCAAGACCCCACGAATGTGCTAGGAGCTGGTCATTTCTATCAGAGTAGAGAATAAGCCAGACATGCAAGGCAGAATTCTAGCGCTTATAGACTTAGGTAAAACTTGTGACCTGTCCCTTCTACCACTTTAAATAGTAGAAGAAAGCAGGGGGCCAGGGATTAGTAAAAGACAGTTAGCTTTATAGGGAATACCAGATTCTGCTCGTTTTTCTGGGATATCATCCTAGGAACAATTAAACAAATCAATGAATCTGAATTGTGTTATCATGGAGTTTTCAGAATTGCCTGAAGAGACTGCCCAAAATATTGACTTCACAGGAACTACCCCAAAGCTTTGGAGTCTGGGGCGAGTAATAGTCTGGGTTACCTGTAAAATGTGTATTTTAGAAAATTGTAAAGGACACTAAAAGAGACTGGACTCTCAGTTTTCTTTGGGGACTAGAAAATGTGTACGCATGTTCACTGTGGGACAATAAAGAGTAGACCATATTCAAATATGTTCTAGGAACTCTTGGAGGAACGTGTCTGTTCAATATGTATTGATAGTTTCTATTATTAGAGCTTACCAAGAATGTTTCTTTCACAAGAAAATGAATTTCTTAAGGCAAAATAAATAAATAAATAAATAAATAAATAAATAAATAAATAAAATAAATGGGAGCAACCTCTTTCTTTCTCAGAAGTAGCAGTTATTTTTGTTCCTAATTTAACTCTGAAAACAATATGCAGGTATCCAGGGTAGTTCCAATATGCTTCTGAGCCACTTTCAGTTCCTGTTCTTTAACCCCAAACTCCAGCTCCTTTGCCAGCCTTACCCTCCTTCTTAATTGAATTACATACTTGTTTGGGTGGGATGGAATTTAGGGTGCTGTGAAGGCAAACTGTCTTCTTTTAATGAAAGTGCAGAGAATAAGGCATTCAAGAGTGCTTGTATTATATTTGGATAAAAGGGTTTCATCACCTGGGCCTGCTCAAGCACACATCATAACATGATTTGGTATGCATAGTTCACATACTTTTCCCAGAAAGGAGGTCTGATGAATGAGTAGTGAGGTGACCCCTTGAAAAATAAGCAATAACAAATGCCAGAAACATCACAGGAGAGTGTGAAACATGGGCTGCCACTTAAAAATGGAAATCAGTAAAGGAGTCATTTCTTTTTACTCACAAAATAAAATTTTCTTCACAAAGAACTCACTGGGAAAAGAGAATCATCAGAGATTATCTGACAGAGAGTCTAGGCTAATCTAACAGAGATTAGTCTAGAATTTCTGAATCATGTTTCCCAGAGTTAGCAAAACAAGCTTGGAACACGTTAACTATCCCTTTGGATTACTTGGATAGCTTTTAAAATACAGACTCCAGAGTCCAGGTCCCAAGGAACCAATTCAGTTCCTATAAGGGGGTTATGGGCATATTTTACAGTTCATAGAGATTATAATAAATATCAGGGTTATAAATAGCCATGTTAGTATTTAGCAATGCAAACATTTGGACTTGTGATGTGATAATCACAGAACATAATAAACAGAATAGACTGTGATGTATGATGTGTCTGAGCTACAGTGTATCACTATGGTGCTCTAGTGGACTGGAACATTTTGGGTTGACCAGGCTGGCCTAAAACTCACAGTCATATCCCTGTCTCCCTCTCTCTGATTCTCATGTGCCTGGACTAAAGGTATGTGCCATTACACCTGACTCAACCTTTTTTCCAGGCAATTGCTAGACTCCAGAAAAATGAAGTTGTCCAAAAGTTCCATTTAACACTCTCAGAACATTCTGCCCACTACAAGGGCCACATAGAAGACTAGAATGCAGTTCTTCCTATCAACCATTTATAGATTTTCAGTCTGAAAGCATACATGAAAACAGGACTTGGCCTGTGGAAGAGGCCTGGAGACTGGAAAAGGAGAAGGAATATAAATAAAATTAATAAAAGGCATGTGTGATGTGAATGTTCAGGTAAGAATTCATCACACATAAAGCAGAATAGCTTGCAGTGTTTGCTCTAACTTTTCATATCTTTCTCCACTTTAGAACTGGCAAAGTTGAGCAACTTAATAATCCTAGAATCTTAGAATGGAGCTTTATTGGAGTTGTTACTAGAGACAGAGAATAAGGACTGTGATAAAAATGAGAAATAATTCAAGTATCCTTTGTCTCTTCCTACATCTACATCTTTGAGGGAATACTTTTTGAGACTGGGACTTAGCAGGAGTGCCCTCCCTGAGGTGTCTTCCTCTGGAGCCTTTTTGTGGGGGAAACACATCCACCTCCCTTGGTTAGCTTCTGGCTTTTCAAGACCTCAGATTGTTCCGAGTCCCATGTTGGTTTTTCTCCAAGCTGAATTGAGAATAAAAAGCTGGGATGCCTGGGAATGTGCAGCCCCTGGCTGCTTGCTTACTAAGCACAGGAGCCTGAGTTCCATCCACAGCGCTGTGTGTACTTAAAGAAACTGTTAACATTGTCTGCTGTTCTTAACATTAGCATTAACTCAGATTCCTGAAATTCCTCTGTTCTCTTCCCAGCACAGTCTCTTGGCATGAGAACATTCAAGGTGGGATTAAACAAAGTAGTTCTGCAAGACATGATTAGGTTTCAGTTGGAATAAATATCCACTGACTCCTTCCAGGTCATGTTCATATTTTTTGTACTTTTTCTATTCCAGTAAATGGAATATTCCAGTAGATGGATACAAATAAACCTAGCCATAGAAAGAGTCTTGGGGAGAGGAGGTGTTTAATATGATCCTTTAACCAATTTTAGCATATTTATCTATCCTGAGAGAGAATCTAAACATCTTTAAAACTACTGTTTATATTTGGGCAACAGAATCAGAAAGTCAAACAATATATAAGGTGATTCAGGGATGGTTACGCATTTCCTATGTAGGTGATTGTTGGGGAGCTCTCTGCCTGGTTTTTAAAAAAATGCAGATATATGTAGACAACAGTAAAGGTTAAGTCACTGGTAGTAAGGATTTGAGATTTAGAAGGTAAGAATGGGCTCAGGAACTGTTCAATCTGCAGATCTTGGATGGCCCTAGAATATTTGTGAGTAGTTATGAGCTGAGCATGTAATCATGAATTCCTATAGGTAGCAGACTTGGGTACCCAAACCTGTGTTTTATCTGAATTAATTGGACAGAGTAATGGAGAATGAACTGGATCCCAATCAGGGTAATATTGGGAAGAGAAGTATCTGAAAAAAAGTCACTATAAAAGCCCAGAAATGAGCAAAGACATTGGTGTTGGAAAGATGGGCTTTTGCTGGTGAGAAACAAAAAGACAAAACATAACCTGAGGGAAATGAACAACTAGATAACTATCTAAAAATGGTGCCTTTAGACTCTTGTCTAGGCTTGTTTGGTGTTAGTAGTAGAGTAGGTATGGCTAATCAATTTTCAAAAAGAAGGTAACATGGTGATATATGATCAGGTAGGCAATGATGTTTACAAATATTGTGAGGTATTAACTATTTCTATCTAATAGAGTATACTTAGTTAAAAATAAAAAAGGTCAGTACCAGTTAGAATTATGAAAGATATCCCCTACTGAACTGATAAATAATTCTGACATCTTAGAAGAAAATATGAAACTAAAATTACTCTCATCAAGAATTCTGTGGAACTATGAATCCATCCAGTTTTCCTCAGATTCTATTATTCCTTATGACAGTTCTGTACGTGCTATGAGTGGGAAAACGTAAATGAGCAAATGGTAGTGTCATTGCCTTTCAGTGAGGGCTGAGGAAGAGGGGATGACAAGGTGGCCCCTTACCAACCACAGTGGGGTTTAAGCACATGTCAACACACTGATTCATGTAACAGATTTTTTTTTTTTTTTGAGATGTGCTTAGAGTCCAGGTGTTGATGGTGATATAAAGAATGTGGAGAAGCTCAGGGCCTAACAGGATGCTCACAGCAGATAGAGTAAAAAAGCCTAAAGATGGGGAATAAGAAGAAAAAGAAAACACAAGAGAGCAAAGACAGGGTGAGTGCGTTCTATTTAATGAGTATGGGAAACTTTATAAGGACTACTGACATTCAATTATTCTCATGTCCTTATTTCCTATCTTCACTCTTCCTTTCCTTTTTGAAATATTTATGAAATCCCACAGTGCTTGGGATACTATGTTAGGAGCTCTTGGTTTTGATTAGACAGGAATCCCCTCAAATATCTATGCCACCAATTCTGAACTTGAGCAAAATTGTTAAAACTAAACTCTATGGCAATGGGAGAAGTCAAAAACAAAGAGAGCAAAAGACAAAAAGAAACAGTTGGGAAACAGTAGTCTTGATGTCTTACATGCATGCAGAGCAGTAGGATCCTGTGACTGTGAGCCCCTGGCCCAGCATATGAGGATCTGTTTGTCTCTGGTTACTTGTAAACACCAAATTTCATATAGACACATTTCTTACCACATGGAGATTGGCTTAGACTATTTTGCTACTATTTAGACTTCTGAAAGTCCTTTTCTGCAATGCGGGGAGAAAAAAAAATCCTTTAAAAATAATTTCAAATCTCTGTTAGTCCTTTCTCTCTAAAATTGTGAAACAGGCACTTTATTGGTGACCTTGGTTCTTGGGTGTCTTATTTGCTTTGAAAGACAGCTGGGCTTTAGGTTTTCCTTTTTTTTTTTTTTTTTTTTTTTGTTGAATCTTGAAGCACATTCTTTCATTAAGGAGATTCAGCTCCCTCGGAGTTGCTGATTACCAGTCATTAACAGCCTGCTGCATGTCACAGGCTTAAAGATAAGAGTCAGGCTTGTGCAAATGAAACTTAAGCAAGCACTGCTGTACTTTTTTGTCATTCTCTTAAGCAATATAAATTTTGGCTGGCCATGGGGTCAATAATAAAATTGTGGTATGCAGTTTAATTTCATTTCCAGGTTATACGCTACGACTTTGACATTCCTCAGATACTGGCACCATGACTTTCATTCTTCCCAAAACTGTCCCCCCAGGAAATGTCTGGGATTCATTTTCATTGTGTGCCCCATTCTTGTGCCAGTCAGCTAAAGAGAGCCTGCTTCATCAGCTTCATCAGTTTTGGCTCTCTGTAGAATGTCCTCTATTCAGTGATTAATTACTAGCTTTTCATTGACTTCTTAATCTTTGCCTGTACTTTAAAATATGCCTTCCTTTGCATTATGGTAAGACAAAGATACTAAACAGAATGTAAATACCTGCTCTTACTATCTTCTTATTCATCCATTCATTAAAAAATGTCTTAAAAAAATGAGGTCAGTAAGATGGATTAGGGCACTTGCTGCCAAGACTGACCAACTGAATCTGAACCCCTAAATCTACACACTTGAAGTAAATAAACAAATTTTTCAAAATAGTTGTTCTCTGACCTCAACATGTGCCTTGGTACATATCTGTCCTTCTCCACAAATACTCTATGCAAATGCATTTCAGCATATTAAAAGGGAGGTTGGTAAGATAGTTCAGTGGGTAGATACCTGCCCTCAAGCATGATGACCTGAGTTCTATCCCCAGGCTCCACATGGTGACATAAAAAAACCAAGTTGTCCTTTCACCTCTGTGTGCATGCTGTGGCATGTATTTATACACATAGAGGTCCATGGATGAAAGTTTGTGCTCATATACATATTTTAAAGTAAAATATGCATATATACATAACAAATCTGAGTTGGATTAAAAGTATAAGTGATTAAAAGAACACTAGGCAATTGTTCTTTTCAATTAAAACTTTAGTATTTAAAACCTGAAATGGGTCTGAAAAGATGGCTCAGAGGTTAAGAGCACCTCTTCCCAGAGGTCCTGAGTTCAATTCCAGGCACCTACATGGTGGCTCACAACTATCTATAGTGAGATCTGGTGCCCTCTTTCTGGCATGCAGGCATACATGCAGGCAGAACACTGTACACATAATGAATAAATCTTAAAAAAAAATTTGAAGTGATGAAAATGTGCTTATCACTTAATCATATGTGATAATGTTATTATCACTTAATATAACCCCTACCTTAATAACTCTGTGCCCATACATGTTGGCAATAATACTATTTTTAATTTATTTTTATTTTGTTTTTGTGAATCTTACTATGTAGTTCTGGTTGAACTGGAACTCAAGGCTGGCCTTATATTGAGAGATCCTCTTGTCTCTGCCTCCTGAGTGCTGGACTAATGGAATATATTACTACAATCCACCAATAGTGGTGTTTTAATAAGCAGTTTCTGTCATTTGCAGACTGGAGGCCTCTGAGTATTAAAACTGCATAGTTTTAAAAACAAAATTGACACAATTTTTCTGTTAAGAAATACTGAAAACCAATGCTTAGTGAATGCATTAATGGAGCTTCTTGACAAATCACCTGTTAAATTTCAGCTGACAGCTTGTCATATGATAATTATAAATAATTGTAATATATGACTATTATAATGCATGCAACAAAAAAAATAGAAAAGTAATTAGAGTATATCCTTTGTTTTCTCCCTTCACTTCTTGCTCACTTGAAAAAAAAAATGACCCAATGTTTCACTTGGGTTGGGATAATGCCAGTGGTTAATGGAATGCCCCACTCTACTAAAGAGTTTAATGGGAATATCCATTTGTCACAGTTGCTGTAATCTCCAGTAGCTGAGCCAATGGAAAATAGCACTGTAGTATAATGTCCTCTACACAGTACAGCTGGGGGTGAAAATGTGGCAACCCAACGGAGTCACCAGAGGCCTGAAGATTTTAGGCTTTTGCAGGGGGAATGATAGGGACTTTTTAGATGTTGCCCTAGGTGTGAGGAAAAGTGCATTTATTTCATACCCAGAAGAGTGTGGATGTTCACATAGCACTGCTCAAAACCCTACCCACCCGCTGTGTACTAGAAGCCCACTAGCATGTAAGGGGCCTGTCCATAGTAGATCAGAAAGGCCAGGCTTGACTTCAGCCATTTCTTGGTGCTGGATTTGAACTTTCAGACCCAAGAAATTGGAACAAACCATGTAAATGTCTAACACTGGTGGTGGAATCCACAGCAGTGTTCAGATGAGTTACTATTTTCCTTTCTTCTTTGAGGTGTAGGTGGAATTATAACCACAGATCTAGGATTGTATCTTCTGTCCCCAAATTAAACCAAATATTGTTTAGTTTAGGCTCTCACATTTCTCCAGTCTTTCTTCATGCTGCCTCTGTGTCAGGAGAGCACATGCAGCTGAGAGTTGCTACACGAATTCAATCTAGGAATTTCTCTCTAGCATTTTAACTTCTAGAGGTGAATGTTTGAGGATTAAAAGCATTCATTATTATTTCATTTCTGCTCTCGGCAACAAGTTAATAAAGAATGTTGGACAGCCTCGCACCTGTAGGAATGGTTTGATGCTAGCTTCAGTGCTTACAGAACTAGTCACATGTCATTTGGATCTATGCTGTGTTCTTCTGTCCAGGCTGGATTTCATATAAAGCCCTGTACTCCTTTTAAGGAAAGTATGATTCACAACAACTTATTGCATCTTTTAGTTTATAAATTTTCATCACTTCAGAAATTAAAGCAGTTTGGACTTAAAAATAAGGATGTAAAATTCTAGCTTGGCTATGGGCATGCTCTCAGAACGGTTAAATTCATCTGACCCTGGTTCCTCACTTAAACCCTGAAACTAATAATATTCAGCCAGAAAGGCAAAGGTTATGGTTGGAGATGAGGCAGTGGCTTCTAGACTTTCTCCTTTAATAACTAGCCACATCATCAAAGAAATTCTTTCAGACATTTCTTTCATTGCAAAAAGAAAGTTGTTTGTAACCACTGTATTCATAAACCTCTTGAAAGGTCATCTTGTGCCTTTTGAAAACCAGTGGAAGCAGGCTATGGTGGCATAGTCTATAAACTCAGTACCAGGGTAGAGGAGGCAGGAGGGTCAAGAGTTCAAGGTAAGTTCTGGCTACATGAAACTTTTTCTATGACACTCCTCCCACCCAAGCGAAACATTATGATATGATAGCATACTAACTACATAATACCAAGTAATAGTTGGCTGCTACCATTGTCATTATAATTATTTCAAAATGTTGTTTGCTATGCTTCCTGATAAATGAATATAAAACCACACCAGTACTTCTAGGAACAAACTTCTTTGGATGAGGTCCAAAACAGACTCATTGTCACCCTAACTGAATTATGCACTCAAGGGAGTTTGTGTCACAGCAAAGCTCCAGTATGCTATTCTTCACAGAATGCTAGAGCTGGAAGGGAGTTAACACAAGTATATCTCTATTGCTTCATTTTCTTTTGTGTAAATGGCTATCATTTTTAAACAGTCTATATTTGTTGTTCAGTAATGACTTTAAAAAACAGTTTATTTAAGACCCAGAACTTAAAGGTTTTTGTGGCTATTTAAGGATCAGTGAAAAGGGGCAATGGCACCTGCATCTGCATTCTCCCTCTACCTTAGAGGCCTTATGTAACCTTATAGTCTCAGAGATGAAGTTTCTTTGCCTATAATGATATGGGACTGTAATGATATAATGTTATGGGACTAGCCTGAAACCTGCTTACCTTACTGTTCATTGGTTAAAATAACTACAAGACAATGTAGTCCAGGAGCTATATGAGATGCTGTGTGCATTTGTTAACACTGTGGTAATGTGTGTGTGCCTAGCTGGAGTTTCCCTCCCACTTCTACTTGGATGTTTGGGAGAAGTCTGGTTTCTCTAGTTATTCTATCTTGCCTTCTTCAACAGCATCACCCTGCATATTTTAAAGTTTCTTTTGTATGGCTGAGACTAGATGCCACTCAGATCCCTATTTCTGTTTTTAAAGGTGTTTGGTTATAATATGGACTCAAACATCTAGTTCTTCTGGTGTTGAAGGAGCTGGGTTTGTCACTTATTTTTACTGTGCGCTGTGTTGCTCACTCTGACCACAGCCAGGACTGGATTCTCTAGCCAATCTAATGTGCTTGTAGGTGTGTGTATGGAAGACTGCTTCCCAGACTATGCACTCAGAGAGCAGTCAAGCTTCTGTACTAGGCTCTTCTCAGCAAGAGCAGACATGGAGGCAGAGGGCATCCTCTGTCTTTCCAATACTCTAGATGAGGAAGTGAGGCCAGTAGTTCATGAGGGAAGCTGTGGCAATTACAAAGCCAATCTGGAGTTTACATGTTGGTTGAGAGTGATTTATGAGGAAGTTTGGGTTTCTAGATTAGCTCTGGGGGCATAAGAACAGTTAATTGTATCTGCTCAAGCTTTTAGCTTGTTCCATCCAAAATTTGGTTTAATGTGGCTTTGAGCTTGCAGTAATGGGTTTTTTTCTGATTCTCACTGTAAGGCTGACCACTGAAAGAGGAGGAATAGGAGGAGATGAAAAAACAATTAGGCAAGGATGCTTCCCTACTCCCAACTTGCTGAGAAACTAAGCTACATTCCGCAAGACCCCCCTTCCAAATGGTGTGTCTTCTCTTTGCAATGTACAGGGGGCAGAGGAATAGTGACCGGATATCCATTCAGTAATTTTCAAGAGCATGCATGGCTGAGGCAAATAGGCAGCTAGAGACAATAGTCAGGGTACTGGATACTGGACCTCTAGGTTGCTTCTAAGAGGGTCTGCTTACCTTTCCTCCTTTCCAAGACTGTTTGGAGACTGCAGGAGTTAAGTGTTGTTTGCATTGGCTGGCCTGAACACAGACTGAGCATTGGAGGTGGCTTGAAGGCCCCGGCTTCACTTGACCTTTCTGGTGGTGTTCCTAATGAATTTTGATGGGCCAGTTGCCAATGGAGGCTTCCAACTGCAGACTTCCCCACATGCTGGAGATCATATGAGTAGGGCAGAAGGTTAAAAAATATCTTTTAGCTAGCAATCCGCACCAGGCACCACAGCCACCCTCGTCCAACAGCTGGTGCCTGTCTGAAGAGGTTTTATGTTGTCTTTCCGGAGAGCCGGAGAGCAGTGCTTCGCTAATGTAAGAGCAAGTAGCGGAAAGCAACTTAAGAGTTCTCACACCAAGATGTGAGTTTAGTACTTCCCTATCTTCCTCTCTGCTTTCAAAGTGGATCCTACAAACGTCCGAAAAGGAGGCTGCCAAGGTGAACTGGGGCAGACACAACTGAATTTCATCAACGAAACGACCCTTGTATTATTCAACTGCTTTGAACAGGGCGCGACCAGCCTTTCTTCCTCTTGTGCTTCAGGAAGCAGAGCGGGGAGCGCTCGGGTGTGCCTGCACCGGGATGAGTTGAGTGAATCTGAGAGGGTCTTTTCTGGCTGCGTGGATGGATGTTGGGAGTGACGTCACCCCGCCCCCTCCCTTTCTCTCTCTTTCTCTCTCTCTGTGAGTATCTCTCTTTTTCTCCCCTCTTTCTCTCCCCCTCTCTCTCCTGCTGTGTGTGCGCGCGCACGCGCTGTGTGTGTGTGTGTGTGTGTGTGTGTGTGTGTGTGTGTGCTCGCGCCCCTTCGCCCAGCTCCTCCAGCCTGTCCCTCTTTGCTCCAGCCCTCTGGCCCTCAGTGAGTCGGTGGTCCAGATTGAGGGTTCACCAGTGGGCGCAGCGGACTGGCTCTCCCCGTCCGGGACGCACCCACACTCACACTCAGGCGCAGACAACAGGCACACACAGCCCCCAAGCGCTGGGCAGAGCGATTCCGTGGGATCTCCAGCAGTTATGAGGATTTTAGAAATCACCCAGACAAGGAAACAAAGAGAGAAGCCTAGAAAATTACTTTCCTGAGCTCCCTCGTTTCATTCCCCACCAAGCCTCCTCGCCGGCAACTGTGACCACCAGTTCCCTCCAGGTTCAAGGTGTGAGCGGGCCACTCCACCCTGGCGGTGGGGCTGTGCGGTCCGGACCCTACTCGAGCGCCGCGGGCACCTCTCGCCCGCTCCCCTCACCCCCGCGGGCCTCAGTGTCGGGTTATCTCGCCCGCGTTTCACTTTTGGGGGGAAGAAGACAAGAACCGGAGGGAGGCGCTGAGGGGGGCAGCCCAGTTGCTATTTGCGGCCAAAGAATCTGCTTTAAAAGCAGCAGCGGCAGCAGCAGGAAGGAGGAAACGGGAGAGGCGGAGGAAAGAGGCGAGACGCGGCCGGACCCCCCAGCCGCGCGCCGGAGCATCCCCCGCGAGGAGGAGGGCGCGGGGCCGCGGGCTGAGCGGGCGGAGCGCGGAGCCCGAGAGGAGCGGCGCAGGGCCGAGGACGCGGCGCTGGCGAGGGGAGGCGGGGCGCTCCTGCGCGGCCGGGACTCCCGCCGACTCGCCACTTGCGGCTGCCGCGCGGGCTGGGCGGCGGCGGCGGCGGCGGCGGCTGTGGGATCGAGCGGCCGCCCGGAGGCGGCGCGGCCTCGGAGGGCTGGAGCGCGGCGCTGCTGGCGGCGCGGGCGGCGGCCCCGAGCCGACGGGAGCAGGTAAGCCGTCCGGAGCCTCGAGCCCGCCTAGCCCGGGACCGCCGGCGCTCCGAGCGACTCCGCTCTGGAACCGGCTCGGCCAGGGGTCTGCGACAGCGGACCACAGCGGCCGGTTCTGGAGGGCGATTGTGGATTCTTTGCTCTCAAGTCGTGCGGAGAAGGAAAAATAGACACCCGAGGGTCCGCGGCTGCCTGCGGGAGGGGGATTGTTTGGAGCGCTTTCTGTGGTCGGGTTGGAGCTCTAGTTCTGCTGCGGGAATCTGGTGTACTTACACACACACACACACACACACACACACACACACACACACACACACACACACTCGTTCTGTGGGGAAGGAAACGCATAATTTATTACGAAGAGTTGAAGTAGTGGGAAACAATTAAAAAAGAAAGTCACCAACCAAAGATCTTTGCTTTTCCACGTTGATTGTAGCTTTTATATAGACGTGTTGAAAACAACAAAAACTTGCCCTGTTTCTTTCTCCGCGACGTTGATTTCATTTTAAATCTTTAACAAGTGAAGTTAGGTTTTGTTCCGCTTAAGTATTTTTTGAACAGTAAGTATGAGCTTGGTTTTCATCAATCGTGTGTTCTAAATGACAAATAGTAGTGCCATTCTTCAAAATCCAGACGATCACAGCCCACTTGTGTTCTTCCAGTTTGCCTTCCAGCTCTACTTGCCTAGCATCTCCTGTTGCCTGGGGTTCTTAGACTGGATCATATGCCCCAGCCTCATCTACAGTCTGCACTTTAAATGCCCTGGAAGATTTCTGAGGGATCGCTGGTCCTATACTTGCTTTTAAATTCTTTATCGTTTCTCTCTTACGTGCTCCGATATTCAGTGCTACTGAACTAAGAGGCAGCGGCTTACACATTTTGAGCCTGTTAGTAACTGGTAACTGCTGAGTTCACAGATTTCAGGTTGTAATTAGTTACAAATTCGGACTTTGGTGTAATGTTGTTGCTGGTCTGTAGCACGCCTACGTTGACTTCCTTCAACCAGAGGTACTTCGGATGGGCTGCCTTTCTCTGCTTCAGAGTGCACACACCAGGGTCTCAACTTGATGTAAATCCGGGATGATATACCCGAATTCAAAACATTCTGATTTAAACGAATCTTTAGATGATCTCAGTTGTGAAAGCACTGTTGGTGTTCATACAAAAGCTTAGTAGGTATTACACTCCTTTGAACACATCTCCTGTATGCCCCTGACAGACATTATATCAGAGAGGAAGCACATTTTCCGTGCTCTGTATCCAAATTCTTGAAACAGATCTCCAAAATGAACAATAAAATTTCCCCTACCTCCTGCATCCCATAATTATGTACTGTATTGTCCTTTTCAATGGAGCTAGCAATTCTGTGACAGATTTTTTTTTTTTAAATTCACCCTCATGTTATCAGCTATTATTGTACTTTCAAAGTGTGAAATTGACAAGCTGGTCAGTTTCATGAATTCAGCTGTCAGATTGTGTCCAGTTAAAAATTGCTAAAAGCTGTAAATGTGCCTGCCTGGAATTTTCTTTTGTGAAGGGAAGACACAAGGAGATGGAGAATTATAGGGTGTTATTAATTGTAAATATTTTAAAATAGGTGCTGTTCTGGGAAACACGTTGAGATTTCTATTACCGTAAAAGTGTCATTTAGATTTGCCTACCTAATTTTAAATAATGAGCACTTAATATAAAACCCTTAGTAATGGTGGTACAATAGAAATGGGATTCACATAGGAAAAAGTGGCCCTCAGATGTATTTGAAGGCAAATGGGTAAGATGCTGCTTACTTTCTAGTTACATTTAAAGAAGCAGATGTGCCAGCTGTCCTATTGTGGCAGTTATATGGCAAAAATTCTTGGCCAGTGAAGTTGGGCAATTAATATAAGTAATGAAATTCATATATATGTATGTGGGTGTGTAGATAATTATAGATATACAACTGCTTAAAAGACTGTATGCCATAATTTGACATGCCTTTTCAGATAGACACTAATTTAAAATCAAAATATCCCAAAGTCTAAAACTAAAAATTGGATTTCCCCTCAACTGCTGCTATTTGCTAAGCCACTAGGGGCCTGTATAACTGTTCTTATATCCAGGAGACACCCTGCCATGGCTTACACAAACCCTTCCTAGAGAGACATTTAAGAAAAATTCAAGTAGGCAGTTCTATAAGTTTTTTCTTTTTTCTTTTTAAAACACCATCCCATGCTCTGATGTTAGCTGTGAATGTTGACTAAAGGATAGCTCAAGAACTTTACTTCGTTATTCTATGACACTGTGGTGTTATTAGCTTGATTTTTTTTCATATAGACTCTGGAACAAATTAAAAAACTACTAATGCAGATTCTTATAAGATGCCTGTTTTTTAATGTATGGGAAAGTTATACAAGAAGAAACAAACAAAAAAAACCCCTTTTCTTAATTGGTCTGATAAGGATATTGTTTGCATAAGGCAGGGTTAGAAGATAAAAGAAGCAGAGTTGCTTTAAAGGAACTATAGTCACAGATTGATAGTGTGATTAGAATGGTTTTCAAAGTGCTGTGCAAGTTTGTGTGAAGGAGGAGACTCTGGAGCTGAGTGAGGTTTGGGCAGCCCTGGAATGGCCTGGACGGAGGATGTACTATATGTTTTTCTGTGTCAGTTTTGCAAATTTGAAATTGATCAGCCGTGCCAATCCTGAATGACACTAGTCAGTAAGGTCGAGTCTACTTACATGGATCTTTTGTTGATTTTCTGTTTTTCAAACTGAAATGCATGATTCTTTGCAAAAGAGCCCACGGTAAATATTTCAATATTGGATTCCTTCAGACATACTTGATCTATCATGGCACTGAACAACTCTGTATTTTAAAGGATTCTTTGGGTAAATGTGGAATTGTCAACACTGTCCTATATGAAAAATGCTACCCGGAAGAGAATGGATTCTTCAAGGTGAATTTTTTTAAGCTATCATTCTATGATCTCAATGTGCATTTGTGTGTAGTCTTCAGTTGTAGCTTGTTTGTGTCTTGAGAGCATTAAACTTATTAAAGGCAATATTTCCAACATCTATACCAACGGTTCTTATTTCTAGTACCCAAAAGTTTCTTTGAAAAAACTTTACCTTTGATATAGAATACTCAGGTGGCAACAAAACATATTTGCAGTTACCAATCTGGATATTTAAGGTACTAAATATGAAGATAATAATATTCAGTTTTCCAGAGGACTCAATGAGTATTTGATTTGTCCTGTCTTTATAAAAAGACAGACATTTTTATTTGGGAAGGTCAGTATGTGTCAGTGAGATTGTGTTAGACCAGGCTTATTGTGAATCTCTTGCTGCCTCGTGGATTTATTTAACTTTTTCTTGCTTAATCTTGGTACTGTTCAGTGTCTTGGAGAAAGTCGCCAAGGAAAGCTGCAGTTATGATTGCACAAAGGTAATATGCTGCCTCAAGCAAAATCAGTGCTTTAAAATCTTCTGTTTTATATTATCACTGATTTACCAAGAAAGACCAAAGAAAGAAGCTATTCTCTGTAGACTAAGAGATTGAGGAAGCCTGTGTAATAATGCTTCAGCTGAAGCAATATGGTGTAATGTGGAAGGAGATTGCTTAGAGAATATTTGCCAGTATTTGACTTTCGTTGAACAGGCATCATTTGCCTAAGTGCCTGTAGTTTTATAACACAGTGACATTTCTACCAAAGGATGAATTTGTTTGGTATTTTCTCTATGGATAATCTCATTTGCTTTTAATCAGGAGTTGGTAATGCTTAGGAAAACGTCATACTTGGCTTATGTATATTTCAACAAGGAAAGTGTCCAAATTTCCTTTTTTTTTTTTTTAAAGTAGAAGTATATTTTTGTTCTTCACAGTTAAGCTCCCGGGAAAGACAGCTAAAAGAATACATGGCTGGCGTTTACTGATTGCTCATTTCATAAAATTTTAGCATCAAGTGTGAAAGTTGAGAATTTCCTTTATGTTGTAAGTCGTGGCAAGGTCAAAGAACAAATCTTCATATTTTGTAGCAATCCCTGATGTAATGTAACCTAAAGAATAAGGCCATAACAAAATTGTGAGACTAGAGCACAAGAGGCAGCATTCTTCGCAGGCCCATGTCATGAAATTACCTTGAAGCGTTGTGCCCTTTATTTCCTGTTTAACAAATCACAGATGCTTTTTATGCAGCAAGCTGATTTCCTTTCTTTCAACTAACATTTTATGAGTAAAGTGTCTTTAAGACTTAGCATTAAAGTAACTTAAGATTTTGTTTGTTTGTATTGCTACACTTTCTCAACATCACTCATGAGAAAAATGGCCTAAGATGATGCCTGAAGTAGCCTCCCTCTCAAGATAATTCGGTGACTAATTTTAATTTGTTTCTGTTTGATGCTGACATATATAATCAGTCTGTATCAATATTTTTAAAAAAAAGCCTTTTCATGGCTCTTTATGCATGTTCTTCTGAATCAAATTTCTGTATGTTACAGTCAATAAAATGACAAAAAGCAGACAATTTGGAAAGCAACGGCAGCTTATTCTCTCTGCAAGGCCCAGGTCATGGACATAGGCAGGCAGTCAGTACCAACCACTTGGGTGCTCTTCTTTTCCCACCTGTAGCAATCATGTGCAGCTTTCCTTTTCAAATGGCTGTGCTTTAATGTGGCAGGCCCTTGCGTGTGCTTCGGCACTGACAACATAGTGTTAAGAGCTGAGTCCCATAGCCTAGCACTGTCTGAGCATAGGCTTTGTCTTAGTGCTTTGCGCTCACTGACCAGAAAGACTGCCTCCCTTTGCTGAGGCTTTGACCTTCAGATAACAATGTCAGGAGCTTCACAGACTTTTCTACATTGTTGTTTACTGGCTTTAACATTTGTAAATCTGTCAGCTTCTTGAGATTAATTGAATTTATAAAATCTTAATTATCTTTAAACAACAACAAAAAACAGCCTTTGAGCTAATGTAGCAATAGCTAATGAAATTGAGATTGATGGATTGATTGTATTTTTAAAAAGTGTTTCTTGACCTTGTTTTGAGATTGTGAAAACTGTATTTTAAAATAAATAGAATAATTTGCTGTAATCATTGGATACCATGGAATAAGAGACTCCTGCAGAATGTCAGCTCACTTCCAGTCTTATTTCTTTATTTGTCTGTCTATCTATCTATCTATCTATCTATCTATCTATCTATCTATCTATCTAAGTATATATTTATTTATTTTCCTCCAGTGAAGAGATGATAGCGATAGCTTTGCTCTAAGGAAAACTCAGGTACTTAGTCCTGTAACTTCCTGCCTACAGAGGGAGGCAGCTTTTCAGAGTCTTGGTTTCACCCTCTGTAAGGTGGAGAGATTAGCTATCCATGTGATGATGTTCCAGCTAATTTTGTAATAAAATTTCTTACTTTATTCAGGTTAAAACAAACAAACAACAAAGTCTTAAGCTGGATGTGGTAGCACAGGCCTTAAATCCTAGCACTCTAGGAGGCAGAAGCAGACAGATATCTGTGAGTTCAAGGATAGCCTGGTCTACAAATCGAGTCCAGGACAGCCAGGGAAACACAGAGAAACCGTGTCTTGAAAACAAAACAAAAGTCCTACATGTAGTAGCCATGTGATAAGCATACTTCATGCTAGGCACGTGTTTTTTGTGTTTTATGGTAAATACCTATCTGGATCATCATCTGTTTGCTCTAAATTGTTGCTGACTGGACTGATTTAAAACTCAGATCTGTTGGATGTAGGTGTCTGTGTATTCTTCCTTCCCCCTCAGCTTTCTGCTGTGTATTTGTTGTAATCACTCCAGATCCTAGAACAGTCTTTCTTGCCCAGTGTGTTCATTGCAGTCTGTGCATATTAGCATGCCTCAGTACACCACTATCTCAGAAAAGCTTTCAAAGTAAAAGCTAGAAATGACTTTGCCTAGAATGTACAGGGAACATTTCCTTTAAAAGTCAAGAATGAATTAATAGATTCCCAAGGATAGCTGTTGATGTGGAACTGCAGTTTGGGAAAAGAAATGCTTAGAAACGCAGTTAATTAAAATACTAAACCAAAATAAGTGCCTTAAAAAAAGTGCATTGCATCTTAGAAAGCTGCTCAGCCCTTGCCCAGTGCAGCTGTCTTTTCTTAAAGGATCCGGTTTCAAGAGCAGTGATGGATGGTGGGTGCCTGTAGCCAGTTGTGGGGTTTGTTCAGAGGTCAAATGTGTTGATGGAAGATAGGAATTTACTTACTGCCTCCTGACTTTCCCTAAGAACCACTGGTACAATTTCATGAGAAGAAATTAGACTGACCACATCAAATGCTGGCATAGTTCCTATTATAGGTAAAAAGGACATTTGTTTTCAGTATTTAACATAAGATTTTTTTCCCATCCTTCCCAGTGTTCATCCCAACAAAAGGGACATATTTAGTGGCAGTACTAATTTCTTTTCCACAAGTAGACCCCCAATTCTCTATGAAACATATTCCATCCCCTGTAGTATTTTAAATGAAACATTCTTAAGGTTTTTAAAGGGGGGGACACATTACAAATTCATAGTTCTTTTGGTTGAAATGGTTCATTCTCATCCTTTAGATACATGTTTTTAAGCCTTCTTAATCTTTTCTCATGTAATTTGACTAACAGAGAATAATCACTTAAAAATACCTTAAATATTCCAAATCTACTTACTGTTCATGTAATCGCATTTATTTATTTATTTATTTATTTATTTATTTATTTATTTATTTATTCCTTGGAGTAGTGTAGCAGTTCTGTATAAGAATATAATATTGAAAATAATTTCTATTGGAGGCTTCTATGTATGGGTGATGTTTTGTGTTTTTTCCTTGATTCCTGCGTTCTTCTCAGCATGAATTCCCTTTTCCTGTGATGTTTAGGCCTCTTAGCTTCGGTATCTATTATAAACTCTTATGCTGATTAATCTACAGCTTACTCAGCTCCCCTCTATGCTGTCTTCTGGGATATTCCTGTCTAGTTAGCATAGAGCCAACAATTTCTGCGTAGATTATCCTGAAAGTAGGTTTCCTAGCATCTGTCACGTTCCAGCGCTAAACTTCTATCAGCTTGATAGATTAGTGTAAATAAAAGGCTTTCCTGTTTCCCGAGCTCCGTTTTGTAAACTCAAAATAATGTCTCCTGTACATATTTGTAGCCATTTTCCTTTGTACCATACCTCACCTGATTTAGCTCTCTGGAAGGATCCTTGGTGTCATCCTTTATACCTCTCTTCTTTCATTCTTGGTCCTATCCAGTTTTGTAGTTCTATTCCTGGAATTTCTTTATTGTATGGCTTCCTTTTCTGTTCTGACTTTCCCATGTGCTTGCATGCTTAGCGATCCATAGTTTTCCATGTTGTCTTCTCTTAGTGTTTTCTCTGTTCTTTATTGAAATGTGGAGGTTTTTGTGTTTCTACCCAATTGTGTGCTAACTCCCCATCACAGCTGGCCTTTGCAGCCTGACTATAATTTGCATGTCCTGCCTGCCCTCTCACCCAGGGCCCCCTGGTGATGATCCTTTTCTTTGTTGTTGTTGTTTGTTTGTTTGTTTTGTGCAGGTGTGGATTTTGAACTATCCTGGAGGAGTCAATGTGTGGGACTCTCTGGTTCTCCAACATGGTTCCAGGAATCCTCCTTCTATGTCTGCTGCATCAGTTTTTGACCACTGAAGCCTAGGTATCTCCTACTCAGCTAATGTTTAACTCACTTACTGAATCTTTTTTTTTTTTTTGATTGAATTATACTAAGGAGATTTGAGTTGAATTTAATTTAAATCATGAATGTAAAGAATAATTATTCATCATAAGCCAGTGCTTCTCAACCTGTGGGTTGCAACCCCCACAGTATTCACTTATCAAATACCCTAAATATAAGATATTTACATTATGATTCATAATGTAAAAATTACAAAAATTAGCAAAATTACAGTTATGAAGTAGCAATGAAATACATTTTTGGTTGGAGGTCACCACAACACAAGGAACTGTATTAAAGGGCCACAACATTAGGAAGGTTGAGAACCACTGTAAGTATTTGCCTATGATATTAGGGATTATAAGAGATACAGCTTAGTAGAAGAACCCTTATCTAGCATATGTGGGTGGCCTTGGATCCCTTGAAACTCAAATACAGACCTAAACAAAAAACCCAGGACGCTGAGATTGGTGAAATTCAATGTTCCTTTATGGAGAAAAACATCCTTTAGTATTTCTTGTTGGCATTGCAGTTATTACGATAGTGATCAGAGTGCAATAGTCATGCTGGTGGTAGTTGCTAAAATGTACTGAGCACTTACTGTGTTGCTGGCCATTCTGCTTGATTCTCTCCCTTCAGTATTATGTTCAATCCCTAAACTAATATCATGTATATTAAATGATAATTAGATGTTTCTATGTCATTGTTTTACAGGAAGGAAATCTGGCTAGGAGAAAGCTCATGGTTGGAATATAGGTGTAATAAGGCTGGATCTAAAGACCAGGATTTTAAATCAAGCAGTGTTAGCACCAGGATGTTATCTACTTTACACTTAAGCCCCCTTTTCTTGTGTACCAAACACTGTTAAAAAGGGTATTTCACACATAGCAGGGAAGTTCATCTAGCAACATTTCTCCTTCTTTGGCACAAATTCATGAGCAATATAAGCATATGTAGTTTCTCTGTGCCGTTTCTGAAGATCCTCTTCCTTAAGCTTCAGAGAAGCACTTTTCCCCACAGGGGTTTGGGCAGTTGACCTTTGGCTGTTGTTGCTTTCTAGCTCTGATATGTCAGGCTTCCAAGGCAGTGATGAGTGGTTGAACTCTGGGCTCCGTTTAGGGTGTGGCTAGGTGAAGGATCTGCACCCAAAATGATTTTAAAGTAATCAAACCTGGCACTTTCAATACTACCCACTAGGAATCAAAAGCATTTTTATAAAGAGAAGTATAAATCAAGCAGGGATCTCCAAAGAGCAGCCTCCCGTCAAAGAGGTGGAGCTCTGCCAAGGGAGTGATGCCTAGGTGCTGTTTGCTGGCAGCCAGCCTGCCACACGTTGATCTGGGAGACTTTCCTCCATTGGAGTGGCTTCCAAAATGTTTGGTTTTACTGCTCTCCTGATAATTTTATTATCAATAACAGATGGGCAAGCAGATTATTTTTTTCTTCATTTAACCTGTTTCATAGGAGTTTATTTGGGACTCTTGTTTTGGATGGTGGAATAATGTTTCAGAGGACTATTTCTGACTAATTATGCTTTTCTAAAGAAAAAAATCTCAGGCTGTTATATTTGTTTGATGATTTGGAAAATTATTTTTTTCTTTGACAGCAGGGTACCCTGAAGTTTTAAATCAGACATGGTACATAAAGTCACATGAAGAATGCTTTTTTTCTTTTATGGGCCTTTTTTGTGTCTCAACATATAAGTCCTTTGGGTCCAAGTTTCCAGAATGCTTCTCACATGCAAACACTAGGCTATTTAATCACACACTCTTCTACAAATTACTGTATTAACCGTAACCCCCAGGATACATGGGGGCAGCACTGCTTTCTTTGTGTTGGGAATTCATCAACTTTTTGGTTTTTAATAAATGTCTTTAAGTAAAAATATGTTTTAATCCAGAATAGCAACTTTAATAAATGTCATGGTGCATACTCAGTTACTCTTTTAAAGCAATGGTGGTCTAAATATATGTGACTCTGACTTTGTTTTGTAGATGCAATCTGATTTTGTTGTATTTTCACACAAAGAAAAGATTTTTAGAAAAACCTCAATTTAAAATTTGATTTTAAAGTTCATAATTCAGAATATTTTCTCTTGAATAATCTCTGTTTATCTTGGTGGTACTTGAATAAGCTCCTTCTAGCCTGCCTCTGTCTGTACAGCTCTAGCTTCCTTTGCTTGTACTGAAGCTTCCTTCTATATACCTTTGGCATCGCTGCCTTTGCTTTTCTGCTCTGGAGCCAGCTTGATCTTTCACAAACCCTGAGCAAATAACTTCTGTTGATAATCAGGAAGTACCACTGTGTATGGGTAGCATGTGCGGAGATTCTTCCACAGTTGCTCGGGTCTTTGTTGTTTGAGACAGAGTCTCATGTATCCCAGACTGGCTTTGAAGTGGCTTCTTAGCTGAGGATGACCTTGACCTATTGGTCCTCCCACGTGAACCTCCTGGGTGTGAGTTTATAGGTAAATGTCAGTACACTTAGTTTTTTGTAGTTAATACATGATTTTTACAATAATTCTCATAATGGACATTTAATAGACTCTACTATGCAGTCCCTGCTTTCAAGCAACTGTTGGCTAAGTTGATTTGGATTTAACTCTTATTAACTAGAACATACTTGAACTTGACTCTTGTTCCTAATTGCAAACCTTGGACTAATATTTAGCAAAGCCACTGATTCTTGGTCTACTTTAAAGTGCTTTTCTCTTGTCCCCTTACCATGCACATTCATTTCCCCTTTCCTGTTACTCACCTCAATGGACATGTATTATAATTTTGCCAAGTTTTTACAGTTTCCAATGTAGCATTGGGACTGTAAAATCTTGAACATTCTCTGTTCCTACTTTAATGCTCTCTCATTTATTCTTCACTATAAACAGAAAAATCAGGGATGAGTCCAAATCTTGTATGTTTAGGGTATACAGTTTTTGAGCTTATTGTCAGTTCCTTTGCAGTATTTAATTTATTTTGTTTGAAAAGGTTCCTCTTACCTAGTTATTGTGGTTACTAAACCACAATAAAGCCAAATTTCAGTAGACTGTGTGTATCCACTCATATGCCACTAGACAAGACAAATCTGCCTTTACATCTGGCTGTGGTAAGAATTCCCAGATGCACTTAATTTTGACACATGGTCATTATTGAACCAAAAGCCATGGCTTGGCATGATTATAGCTCTTATTTGTTTTCATTTTAAGGGGCTTCATCCAGGCTGCCAAATGTACAACAGGTGCCTTGGTTTTATACTTGCCAATCTGTTGTTATTCAAATGACCGCCCTAACAGAGACTAATGGCATCTAATGAAATGAGCGCAGTTCTGGCGAGCCAGGCTTACAAGCACAAGGGCAGTAGAAAGTGCATATGCTGCATACATAGGCCCCTTGTTTATGTTGATTCATGGACATTTTCTGAAGCTCAGTGTTATTTGAACACTAGGATTTGTAGCATCCACTTTTATTTGAGATGGACTAACTGGGTTGTGTGGGGACCAGGTAGCTGCTCGAGCTTATTAGTGAATGGCAATGTCATTCCTGTAAGGCACAGCCAGGCAGTCTGTTCATGCCAAACAGCTGGCATGTAAGACGGCTTGAATTTTCTGTTGTTAGAAATTTTGCCATACTGATTTCATAAGGCCATGGAAAGACTCAGCTATTACCAGAGATTGCTGGTTTGCAAACAGAAGGTGATGACTAGAGTCCAATGACGTATGCAACTTTGGTTTTATACATTGTAGAACATTAATAGTGAACAAAAAGTTATTCAGCTGACCATCCCTAATTTTCAATAGTATGAGTGACTGTATTGGCTGGAACCGGCTCTCAGGGGTGCAGGTAGGCATTAGTATGGCAGAGATGTCTAAGATCTCACATAGTTCTTGAACTCTGCTGCTCTCCTCTTGTGAATTCTTTCTTTAAGGCCTTGCCCACTGCAGTGTGCAAGATGCTGAGGTGTGGGGATGAGGAGAACACTGCTGGCTGTAATTTGTACTGACAGATGCCAGGGACCTCCAGTTTCACAAAGCTTAAGCTGCATCATCCTCATCTCCGATTGGAGAGCTCTGTGCTGTCAGAGGAGGGAAGGGGCTTCTCTAAATCATAGTCATGATGAATTCCTAAAGAGATGGGGAGACTGATTTTTGGTACATATATAGTTACACTTCACTTTTACTTCTTCCATAGTTAATGAAGCTCATGTGATTTCCTGTGACCCAGTTTACAGCACATAGATCAGAGGTTAGGTCTTGTCTATTATTGGACAATCCTTTTGTATTATTTATTCCCATCTTCCTTGAAAAAGGATTTGCAGCAGCTATTAAATCATACGCTTCATTATCCTTAATAAATCACCTTCATAGAATCGACAATGTCTTATTGTACAGATGGTTAGTTTCTATGAGAAATGTTTAAAATATGCATCTACTTGGACTCATTTTGAATTCTACTTTATATCATGACATTTGTAGAATGAGAGGGCCCTTTAAGAAGTATATTAGTATACATACTAGTCAGTGGTTATTGTTCATATTTTTTAAATGAATGATGAAAAATGGATGTCTTCCAACCATTTTTAAAAAGCATATTACTTAAAAGTAATGTTCTTATGCTTAACATTTTTGTTAACTCTAAGATCTGCTACCTTTGTTGATCGGGAATAGCTTTCGAATTCTTCATTAGACAGAAGAAAAAGCACATTGAAATGTAGTTAGGCTTTTTAAGTCATACTGTTCTTGTTTGTGGTCATTAACTTTAAGAAAAACAACGAAGCCAGCAGAGCTTTGCTTCCTTTCACACACCACATAGTGTTTCTGATGAGAAAGATACAAGAAATGAGTGGCCTCCTATGCATGTCTCCTCCCCCCTCTTTAGAATATCTGTGCACTACAGTGAAGCATCACATGTCTCCATGTGTGTAGGTAATGACTAATAGCCTTTGGGGCAACAGCTTGGCTCGTTTGTACTGGTGAGAGTCATTTCTCAGACACTAAATGATAATTTTTCTAAACATTACAAAAAGAACATGAAACTAAATTTTATACAATTTTGCTAAGGAAACTAAGATGACAAAAATGCAAGAGTCTCCATTTGACTTTATGGAGCACAGGTATAGTCCTCTTCCTATGACACAGTCCCTGTCATACTGACAGTCATAGAACCCAGACCCGTGCCCTGCTGTCTTGGAGGAATCTGCCAGAGTCTAGCGTCTTCTCATCAGTACCCATGGGAGGCACCAGCAGACAGATCTTCTTGTTCCTAATTATCTAATTTAAGAAGCCAAGTTTCCTTATTACTTAATTAAATTTAAATGTAATTAAGAGCTCAATTGTGCTAGCTACATTTCAAGTGGCCAAAACCCACACATAGCTAGTGACCATGTAGAACAGCTCTGACGTAGAGGTTTCTGATGCCCCATAAAGCCCTGTTGGACAACGCTGGTCTACCAACCAGGCTTCTGAACCGCCATTTGATCCTTTCATGGTTTCAGTGAAATAAAGTAAAGGGCTGTCATTTATATGCCTAGAGCACCCAGTGATCTTATTAGCAAAGAATGTACCAGCCAGATGGGAGTGAAAGATAGTGTGGTTCTGAAATACATTTATTCTTGGGGAAAGTGAGTTGATAGCAGAGTCTGTGCTTTGTGTCTAATGAGTACAAGTTCTCTGATTTTTGTCCCAGCTTAATGTGGAGAAATAGGTTTCTGTGGAGAATTACTACAGAACCAGATTGAGTTTCACCAGGCTCATGTCTCTTAGATTTCCAGGGAAGCCTCTTTGCTGCTTTTCAGGTGATCTTTGTCTGTAACTATATGGGTGGGATTAAGAAATGGTAATAGAGTTGAAAGAGGAGGCTCAGCATGATGATTTTATAGCCTACCATGAACCAGGAAGCTGTGTGAGAGAGAGGGGATGCCCCTAATGGATCAGCAGATCGGGCTGTCCTGCACGGAGTGGATAGGTCTGCTCTCTTAAATTCCACCTGCAGAGAGAATCAGCATGGGGGGTAATGAAGCTGGGCAGGGGGGATATGTGCTGTCCCCTGAGCCTTTTGCTTGGCAGCTTTTCTGATGCCCTTTTGCTTTATTATAGTGCTTTTAAATTTTGTCAGCGATCAAGCCAATCCAGTGTCACATGTAATTAATGCTGACAAGCACATATCAGAACAACCTGTTAGAAATTGCTGAAAGAAGTCTGGAGGCAGATAAGTGACTTCCAGGCTCCACCCCTGACAATCTGTTGGCTGGGAGAGGCAGGGAGACTTGACTGGAACAGTCTCTTAACCCTTATTTCTCCACACCCGAGATTCCCCAGGAGAGGGTTTAAAGGCTCATTTTCAGACTTCTGCAGAGCCATCAAATAGAAGAGCTGAGAGAAGAGGGATGAGCTCCATGGCTTAATATAACTCCTGGAAGCATCACCTTTTAACTCAGTCTTTCTTTTAGCCACGGAATCCGAGGATAATCCTTCTATATGCCTTTCTCTTTTCCTTCCCACTGCGAGCTTCTACGGCTCTCTGTGGAGAGTGCCATAGGTTTTGCTTGGGCTTGCATTTTGCAGATAGAATCATTTTCTCATTATCACTATTGTTAGTCAAGAAGTTATGTTGTTTAGAAGGCATAATTTCTGTTGCAGCCATTGAGGATATGGTGTTTAAAACTCTGTTCTCAGACTTGGTAAGCGTGTACCTAACAGTCTTTATAATTAAGACTAGACAAAGCAGTCTTCTGAAAGGTTATGTTTTCTGATGGTGATTCATAATGGATAAAATCAGTTTGTGTATTTAACAGTGCTTATAACTTAAAAAAAGGCTTTGTTGAGATAAGATTTATGAGTTATTTATTTATCATGCTGTGTCTATGTATGTTTGCCACAGTATGTATCTGGAAGCCAGAGTTGTGGAATTGGTTTCTTGCCTGCACCTTTACATGGGTTCAGGGATTGAGCTCATGTCTGCAGGCTTGGGTGGCAAGTGCCTTGGGATTACCTACAGAGCCTAGAACAAAGCCTGGTGTTTTTACTCAAGGCTAAGAATGTGTGTGTGTGTGTGTGTGTGTGTGTGTGTGTATTATAATAATCTGTGATGTCCCAGAACGGTTGACTTTGTCCCTCCAAACATTTAATTTAAGAAAAAAAGTTTCTGTTATAACAAATGTGTTTATTTATTTGTTTAAAGGACTCCTGGCTGGTGGAATATATCTGATGAGGTCTTATTGTGTTAATGTAAGAGGTCTGTTTTCAACCAGTTAATTCACTAGAATTTGGGAGCATTCACCTCTTACAAACTCCTATTTTTCAAGTCTTGGCTTTTTATTACGTAGCATCTTTCTTAGTAATTGGAGTGAAAGCGGACTCCTTCCTATAATTACAGATCTAAATCTTTACGGTTACAAGAATATTATAAGCTATATAAAACGGCCACACATTTTCACCCAAGAAAGATTTAATAACCCATCTCCTCATTCCCATCCCAATGTAGGCATTGCTTATGATGTTCTAGGTCATGATGAATAACTTGAACTTAATGCCATAGGAAGGATGCTCGGACTTTCCATTATAGAGACCCTGCAGTTTATTCATTGTACTACTCTGTCTTAATGCTGTTTCCTGTGCGTCAGAAGAGGCAGGCTGGATCAAATGATGCACTATGCTTTGGGCTTTACTGACACAGTGTTGCTAAGCTCCTTAAAAGGATAACGAATCATTTTGCTCTTTAATTATCTGAGTTTCAGTTTTAGGGGTAGGCATAAATATTTATCAGAAAGACATCGTTTATGTCTCCCCATTGTATTTGCTTGTGTGTGTGTGGTGGTGCTGGGAATTGCTCCCAGGCCTTACATATGCTAAATAACCACTTGGTCACTGAGCCAGATCCCCAGACCATGCTGGTATATTAAGTTGTTACCACTGTAGACTTACTGAGTAAATTCTTGAGCCTTAGCATCGATTCCTGTTCTGAGTGATCCCTAGAAACAAACACACTGAATACCCCACTTGGGTGTTTTTTTTAAGTGGCAAAATGTGAAAAGATGGGACTACAGCACAGTGGTTTGAAAGAGAGGAAGAGCTGAAGCAGATCCTCAGATGAATCCTTCCTGTCAGTGACAAAACAACAGCCATCTTCACCTTTCTCACCTAGGCTTGTTTGTCTTTTAAGGCCACAAATATGACGTTACTTAGCAAATTTAGAACTAGAAGAAAAATGTACCTCATAATATTTTTGCCTGAAAACAACTCATCGTTCTGACCCATCCTAAGTGCCTAGTCCTTCATAATGAATTTTCAATCTGCTAAGTTGTCAATTAATATCCAGCATGAATATTTTCCTTTTTGTCCCATCTTCTTTCTTATGACTGAATTTCCATGGCTGTCCAGTATTTTACCAAATGTTTTGTATTGCTATTTCTGTTGGCCATTGTTTCTCCTGGCCAGCACACATTGTGTGTGTATATCTTGCGATTAGGAATGTGAAGTTTTGCTGAACATTTTCATGGAAATAGTTCTCTCTTTCCGTCTCTCTCTTTCTCAAACAAACACACACACGTACTCACACTCATTCACTAACTCATTACTTGGTTATATCTCTGTTTGTACTTTTCTTTTTAGAGATAGTTCATTATGTAACCTAGGCTGTCCTCAAATATGAGTTCTTGTCTTAGCTTCTTGGCTGCCAGGATTAGAGGTATATACATCATACTTGGCTTTATAGAAGTGACTTCTGGTGGTACAAAGATTTTCAGGTTTTGCGTCTTTTGAAACAAATTTCCAACTTGTGATCCAGAGGATGTGTATGTGATAGCCATGTTCCTGGAGAAGATTAGAGTCATTGACTGGCTTGTTTTCTCTTTGTTCAGTTTAGAAATAACAGCTAGGTTTTGTCAGCTTGATAAACCAATTCACTACCTTATTGTTTTCTATTTTATTTTATTTTATTTTATTTTATTTTTTTGCAGTCTCATAAATCTATTTGACACTCATTGTTTGCTTTCCTGCACATTGTGATATCAGAGACATGGGTTACCAAGTATAAAGCTCATTTGGTAAATATGGACACAGACATGCAATATGGCAGTCAGCATTGCTAAGCCTGATATCAATGGTCATATTTGGAGTGCTCATCTCCTTCATGGAAAGCTGTCTGATATCTTTGAGTCCCTAGAAGGAACATGTCTTTAAGCCTGATCCAATGGTGATGGCTGGCATGTTCTCAGGGGGCTGCCAGTCTTCTTACCACCCTTCCTTGTGAAAGTCATTCAGTCAGGTCCAAGTTGCAATGGGATGCACCATATATTATATATATATATATATATATATATATATATATATATATATATATATATATATATATATATATTTTAATGTGGAGTTCTCTAAATGCTGTAGTGACAATTTCTTCCTTATGTGTTTGTAAGTAATTGTTCCTATTGCATGGAATGTCTCTTTATTTTCTTCCTAGGGAATTTCATTCATTAGCTATTGTACTTTATATATTGGATACTCTGTTATGTTTATAACAAATGTACCTTAAGTCTGTTTATTGGCCTTTCTTATTTTTAAATTTGAATTCTTTTATGTGTATTGATATATATGTGTGTGTGTGTGTGTGTGTGTATGTATATGTTTGTGAAGTGTGTGTGTGTGTGTGTGTGTGTGTGTGTGTGTGTGTGTGTGTGTG
>NW_026585686.1:12709550-12736247 GCF_907164565.1 Psammomys obesus
GTGTGTGTGTGTGTGTGTGTGTGTGTGTGTGTGTGTGTGTGTGTGTGCGCAATGCCAGCAGAGGACAGAAGAGGATGTCAGATCCCTGGGATTGTAGTTAAAGACAGTCATGAGCTGTCATGTGAGTGCTTGGAATTAAATCAGGGTCCTCTGGAAGAACAGCCTGTGCTCTTAACTGCTAAACTCTTTAGTGATTTTTTTAACCATATAGAGTTTTTATTTGTAATATTTTATAGCTTTCTCCTGGCCTTTGATGGCCTTTCCCCTATTATTCTTCTGAATTTAGAATTAGAACATCATTTTCTGTACTAGGAGTTCTATCGGAATACTTTGATATCTTTTTGCTCTCACTCTTGTTTCATGTATCAGTCTTCATTAAAGTGGTTCTTTATTTGGAGAGGAAAGTATCTGAAAATATTAAATAATTTAAAAATACCAATGCATTTAAACCCACCATAAAAACCCAGGTACTATTTTTCTAGAAGATTTGATTAAAATATCATAAATTTACAACCAAGACTCACATTCACATAGATCAATAGATAATATAAACTTCTAAGCTAAGAGGCCTCCTATGATGTAAGGTCTTTTCTGATTTTGTTTTTGGTTTTAGTGTTTGTTTGACACATGGTCTCACTATCTAGTCCTGGCTGGCATGGGATTGGCTGTGTAAACGAGGCTGGCCTCGAATTTACAGAGATCTCCCAACCTCTGCTTCATTAGTGCTGGAACTAAAGGAATGTGCCACCATGCAGAGCTATTTTGCTATTTTTGTTTTTAAAATTCAGCTTTGATGTCTTTATTATTAGAACATAGTATAAAATTTATTGAAATTCTTGATAACAGGCTACATTTGAAAAAGATGCTGTTAATTTTGTAACTCAAAAATTTAAATACATTAAAACATTCTGAAAAATTTCATTTTTGTGCAGCGTTTAAAATGAGAGGGAAAGACATAGAAAAGGGGGCAGAGAGAACAGGGCAGAGAGAGAGAGAGAGAGAGAGAGAGAGAGAGAGAGAGAAAGAGAGATCCAGCTCCATGGCCCATGGTGGTCTTGAATTTTTACTCTTACTCTCTCAATTTCTCCAATAGCTGAGGTTATGGGACTGTACCAAACTTTCAACCTTATTTTGTAAGCTCACACTTTAATTTGTGATACATGGTTGTGGTATAAGGTAAGGCTCTAAATAGATGTAAAAGAAATTTTTATCCATTAACTATTCTCTAAACATTTGTTCCTTCCTCAGTTAAGCTTTAGATATGTTTAAAAAGTCTCTTTAGAAGGCATGCCCTCTACCTTATATCTTTTTCTTTTAAACAGTTTTCTCTGTGCTAATTTTTCCTGCTTATTCTGTGACATGAACTTATACTGTTCCTTATGTTTTGGATAAGAGATGGTGTTTAGGTTTTTGTCTAACATCATAGAAGTTACTCATGTTCTGGGAATGATATCTTATATGGAAATATTTATATGAATTCTATAATGATAAAACTTCCTTTTTAATTTACAACTTCAAAATGAAAGACGAAACAAGCTGCTTTTCTTTTCAGAAAGGTTTTTTGTTTGTTTTTTAGCAGAGAGTGTTGGCTCCTCATTAATTCAGTTTTCTTAGTTCTAGAATATTCTCTCAATTTATTTTTTAGTTGAAGAAAAAACATTCTATGTTTATCTGCTTAAGTGTTGGTTTTACCTCCTCTTTTAAATATTTGTTTTTATTAATGGTTTTAATTTAAGACAATTTCTTAGACAGCTCTATATCAAACATGAACACTGACATTAATGCTAATATTTTAGAGAATGGATATTTATCATGTACTTGGAACATGACTGGTTACGCATTGGCTATTGTAAGCAAGAAAATTTGGAGAAGAGTGTTTGGTTTTCAGTAATTAGCCCCTCATTCTGGTCTTTTAGATATGTGCCAGTGGCTCTCTTTCTTTGTGAAATAGAGCATAGTTTTCAGTGTGCTCTATCCGTGTTCCACAAAATGACCCAAACATTCAAGTTCTGCATTCTGAGCAGTAGTTATGCCTGAATTAATTTACATGTTTCAAGGTCACTAAGTTTGCTCATATTGTATTTTAGTCATTTTAACCATCTCTTAATTTGAATAGAACAAGTAGTTGCTACTGTGTCTCAGCCATGAAGAAGGAGGTGGTGATAAAGTTCAGGTTGTTTTCTTTGGGCTCACACCCTGGTGCAGACATACTATATAACAACACACAGCACCAGTCATAAGAGACAAAGGAAAAAATGTGGCAAGACCACCCATTTGGGTTGAATCATTGTTGAATTAGAGATAGGGTCCAGGCAGGGCTTTGAGAAGGGATGGGAAAAGAGAGCCCAGAAAGCCTCCAGTGCTCTGCAGCAGTTTGCATAGCTTCTCTTCTTTCACTAGTTTGAAAAGCGAATTTCTCTTACTAGGTCTGTTTCTAGACCTTCTAGACCATGCCCCTCCTTTGTCTGCGTGCCACTCTGGGGCCAGATGCACCTCTGCCCTCTCATGTCCCTACAGCTGGTGCTGTAACCACCAGTGATAACTACTGAAGCAGAAAAAAGAAAGGTCATTCAGTTCCTCTGCCCATTCCATGGCCTGGTCTAGTTTGTGGACTCCTCTTCTGAAACTGTGGGGTGCACTTGAATGTAAGCTCCCATTACTTCCTTTAACATGGATGCTCACACAACCTGAGAACTCAGCATCTGCTTCCCAGTCCATGCGCTTGGAATCCTTACTTCAGCCATGCTGAGTTTTCTTTGCCCCATAGTGACCACTCAGCTGGCTAGACAAAGGGCATCTGTATTACCTTTCTTTTTCTTATATTAGAAAATTAAGAGAAAATGTTTATTTTGTTCAAAGCCAGAGGAAGGACAAAATGGTATGTTAGAAATCATTGTGTCCTATCTTTTGGTCTGGCTTTCTGGATGGATCAAGATTTGAATTACTACTGTGTAAGTTCTGTGATCCTTGACTGTTGTTCATTTTTTAAAAGAAGTGTGGTGAGCGTGGGGGTGGTGTGTGTTGTCTGTGTTCGTGCTCATGGTGGTTTTGGTGATACTAGTTTGGTGCATGTGGTTTGTGAGTGTGCAGGTGCTGTGTACATGAGGAGCCAGAATGTGGCCTCAGGTGTTCTCCTCTTTGCTCTCTGCCATACTGCCTGAGACAGGGCGTTTCACTGAACTGGATGCTTAGGGGTCTGGCTGTTTTGACTAGCTGGTGAGTGTCATTGTCCTGCCTCTGTCTTAACAGCCATAGCTGGCTGTTAACATAAGTACTGGGTATTTGGACTCAGGTCATCATGCCTACAGATGATTCTTATATTCTTAACCACTGAGCCATCTGGCCTTAGTTCCTTTCTTTCTTTCTTTCTTTTTTTTTTTTTAAATCTCAAAACTGAAGCAATAGGGATGTCTAACTTTTTTACAGTGTTTCTGGGATCGTTAAATGAGATAATGCACTTAAGAAATAGCATGCCTTACTTGTGTGAGATCAGTGACTGAAGCGATTTTCGTCTTTTGCTATCTTGGTAAAATTACCTTGGCCACACCTTTTACCTTTCACTCAAAACTGTAAGAAATGGAGTAGCTATTGATCTTTTGTGTGTGTGTGTGTGAGGTAAATGAAAATAAACAAATCAGAAGAGGGTCAGATGTTTGCTAATGGTACTTTTCAGAATATTACTGATTTTTAGATACATTTTACAAATAAAAAATAACTGATGAACCAGGGAGAGAGGCCAAGTGCTTGGTGCATAACTGTAAGGAATTGAGTGCAACCTCCAGAAGCCATGTAGAGAAGTCTTGCCATGGTGCTACACTTTTGTCATCCCAGTCTTGGGGAGGCAGAAGTGGAGTCTCCCTAGGGATTGCCAGGCTGATGAGAGACTGTCTCAGAAAAGTCAGGTGGATGACACTTGAGGAATGACACTGAAGGTTGCCCTCTTGTTTACACATGCATGTGCATATATATGCATGGAGACCTATATCTAGGACCACAGACTCCCACATGTGTGGACACACACATGTATAGATGGGCACACATGCACGCACACTCAGTATGAGTCCTTAAGTTTGACACATACAGTTTCAAAATTTCAAAACAATTTAATTTCCAATATTAATGTTTAGAAGTCCATGTAAAATTCTCCCAAAACAAGTTTCTTTGTTGTTTTGAGTATGTGAAAACCACATTGATATATTTCCACATTATAACTTACTGATGTGAAGGTCAGTAAAGGATATACAAATAGAAGTAAGAGAATGGCAAGAGAAAGAATTCATTATGACATTCCTCTTCAAAATGAATTAAAAAAAAAAAAACATCCACTATTGTATATCCTCTTTGAGTGCTGTATGCAAACCATTAGAAACTTAGTGCATACCTATTGGAGAGTCAAGGCAGGAAGAGAAGCAAGAGCTTGAAACCAGCCTGTGCTACATAGTTGGGGTTTGAAGCTGGCCTGAGCTACCTAGAAACACTTGGTTTCATAAAAACCTTAGAGAAAAAATTGAAAAAACAAAAAGCCTCAAGTTTGTTTTATCAGTTGAGTAATTGTACCTAGGATTTTATATGGCAGACAGATTAAATTTTTAAAATGGAAGACAGAAACCTTTAAAATAAATATTTAATGTTGAGTTTATTTTTATTCTGTTTCATATTAGGAATGGTGCATTCTCCTGAATCCAGATGTTCTCCCATGTCTATAATTTCATCTCCTGAACCTATAGGAACTGGAGGCAGTGAGATACTACCATGCCATAGAAGGTTTCTACTTCAGCAAAGCCATCTGTCCAGGGCTGCAGAAGAACAAAGTGACATACTTTCCCTGTTGTCCTTCAAAGCCTTTTCCTTTTTGTTTTGTTTTTACCTCTGTTTTTTTGGCCTGGGAATGAACCATAGAGAAGATGCTAAGTCAGTTATCTTATATGCAAAAGAAGAATAGAAAATGATGAAAAAAGTCTACATATCATGGAGTTCTATATACAGTGAATGATGGATATTGCCATAGTTTTCTCTGCGATGCCCTTTATAACACTGACTGAAAGCAGCATGGGGAGGAAAACGTTGATTTCAGTGCATTTCCAGGTCATATTCCATCAGTGTCAGAACTCATGGCAAGAACTCAAGTATACCATGGAGGAATGGTCAGGGCAAGCTTCTTACTGGCTTGCTATTGGCTCAGTGCCTAGTTCTTGCACTAAGCTGGCTTGCTTACATATTCAAGATGCACCTACATATGCCTGGATCCTCTCATATCAAAAATCAATCGAGACACACTGGTCTGGTGGCAGGAAGTCTTCAGTGGAGGTTTCTTCTTCCCACGTGATTCTTGGTTGCATTACATGACAATAAGAAACTGGTCAGGACAGAAATTAAAGTGAGTAGAGTACTAACATGAAATAGAAAGCTATGTTAATTTTGTTTCATGTACTGTTTTCAATTCTGAGGTAGTGTGCATCATTATTCAGTTTCCGGAAATATGAAGCCTCATAAGAAAAAGGGTGTAGAAAGGAGGAAAGGGAAGGAGAACAATGGGGAAGAAATAGCTAATAGAGATAAATGAATATACACCAGTTCAGAGAAACACTGAGTATCTGATCCAGTCTTCGGCAGACACAGTGTTTTACAGTTCAGAGACTTCATATTTAAAGCAGACTAGAAGTCTTGTGATCCTGTAGTGTGACATAAACTTATGGAACACCACGTATTAACAAGACACACAGCATGAGTGCTACTTTCCTCTTTCTCATCCTTGACAGTCCACTGAAGCTTTGTTTAGTTGCATTTCTGAGATATGCGGCTTTTGGGATAGTTCCCATATTGATCCTTTTACCCCTTGGGACTCACTGCTTGTTTTCTTCCTATTTTTTATGTTGTGGAGTATTGTTTGGCTGCAATGGGTCATTTGTGTTTTTGTTCTGCTTTCGTGACTTCAAAACTCCACTGCTTCCCACTGTTGGATTTCATTGTCTTCAGTGACTTTCCAAATCAGTTCTCTAGTCAGGGAAATGGAAGGAGCTGGGTCAGTGCAGACATTTTTATTGGTCATTTTCATGGAAGCGTCTGTAAATATGTTCAGGTTTCCTTACCAGTCACGAGTCATGTGCATAGATCACATGCATACACACACACACACACACACACACACACACACACACACACACACACACTTTCTTGCACTGTTCACATTTTATGCACATGTCTGAAGATTGAGGGCACTTTTCATTATTGCCCTTTTAGCTATTATGCTGTCTGGATGATTTTATTGGACATTACTAAGGTAGAAAATAGATACAGATAAATTACAACGTGTACCCATTTCCAACTGTCAAGAAAAACTGAAGGAAAAGTAGAAGTACTGTGATTTGTCAAGTCGTTTTTTGCCAGATTAGTGTATGTAAATGTTCTCCCCCCCCCCAGTGAAACTTTCTGTGAGGTTTTGCAGTGTTTACAACAGCTGACTCATAAAAGAAACACTGCTGAAGTGAATAGCCAAGCATTTCCAAAATGATAAGATTCATTCTGTGCTGGGAAGAGATGGAGCATGTGTGGGTTTTTTTCTGAGTCGGTAGCAATGATATGTGTGATTCAGAAGGACTTGGCATTCAGAGGAATGTAGTGTGTGTTTATGAGGAAGCTTAGCAAGCTTTAATTTTGCTCACCTTGCCGTTTCTCTTCCTGAAATGACTAGATTTGCTGATTTCTGAGAGGGTTTTCTTCTTAATTGTATGTGGACTCTGTAATCTTTAGTCCAGCCACAGAGCATGCTTACATAATGTATTCCTCAGGCAATTTCATAATGGTGTAATGGAAGCCAGCCAAGTGTACTTTGACACAGAGTAGGCAAGGCTTTTAATTTTTTATCCAACATAGTTAGCATTTAACCCTGTTAGACATTCTAGGATGCAGCAGGGTAGACCCAGGAGAGCTACTGATCAGAAATGGAAGACCTGAGACAGGTGCAAAGTCCTGGGAGCTCTGTGAGGCCTTCATGACAGATGTATTCTCTCACTCTTGCATCCTCTAAAAAGAATTAGAAAACAGAAGAAAAGCCATCCTTTAAAAGGGATCCATGGCCCAAGACTTCAGGGCTCACTTGGCTTGGAACAGATTAAGCCTTTAATAGCCCAGCTCTATGGATCCCTCCATCTTCCTCCCACCTTTCCCTCCCATTTTGCCTCCTTTCTTCTTTCCCTTCTCTTGCCTTCCTTCTTCCTTATTTTAAGAAAAGCAAACTGGTGTGTTTTGGTTTCCTGCTATTGAGGTAGTCTAGCATCTAGAGCAGGGTTTCTCAATCTTCCTAAAGCTGCAACCCTTCAATAGGGTTTCTCATGTTGTGGTGACACCCCCAACCATAAAATTATTTTGATGCTACTTCATAGCTGTAATTTTGGTACTGTTATTAATTGTAATTTAAATATCTGATACACAACCCCTGTGAAATGGTGGTTCGAATTCCCCCAGCTCCAAAGGGGTCGGAACTCACAGGTTAAGAACCTCTGATCTAGAGTATGATGTAAAGGAAAAGAATTCTGCCTAGTTAGGCAGGCTTATAGATACCCATCTCATCCAGCAGCTGAACTCCAGGTACCTACCTTCTCAGGGCACCGTCTCCTTGGGGAGTGGTGTAGGTCAAGGCTCTGCCTTTGGTTTTAAGTCTGCCCTCTCCTCATGTCTCATTGGCAACATGCTGTGCACTGTGGATCACATGAAGGGCTAGTTAATACAATTGGAAATGATGTGGACTGCAGCAGGGCCAGTTTCCTTCCAAGTATGCAGCACAGGCTTCAGTGCATTATACAAATGCTTTTTCAAAATGTGATTGTGAACTGGATAACGGATGTAAACTGTGTCCACAGATCAGGTCAAATGCATCTAAAAATGTGTTTTTCCCCAAAACCTAATTTAAAATAGCAAGGAAACTTGATTTGGACAGCTTATACCTTGTTTATGGAGAACTGAGGAGGCTAGTGTTCGGGCTATCTGATGAGATTCCTATCGATCAGATACCATGCCTTTCAATATTCAAAATGTTACAGCTGTAGCCCAGTGCCTTCCCGTACAACCTGTCTACACATGTGGGCTGACCCTCAGTGTTTTTTAGTTAAAGCAAATCTTTGAACATGGTTATCACTGTTAAAAAGAACCCTTAGATCATTGAAATAGTGTTCACATTTTATTCACTATTTCATTTTTCTGTCTTCTAGGGTTGTATCACATTTTCTATAGAAATATAGCTTTGAGGACAGGTTTTATGTGGAAGAATAGGATCTTTATCAAGTTAGGGCAATCTAAATATGTCCATCTGTATTATATTTATTGTGAGGTTTAGTTAAAATAACATGTCTCATATTTCAGCTCAGTGCTTGGCACACAATAAAACCTTCAGTAAAAATTATTTTATTTATTTATTTATTATCAACTGCAGACAGACCATGCTAGAGATATTTTCCCCACCAGATTTATCTACAGAACAATTAAATGTTGCAGGCCCATTTGTTCTTACCTGTAGCATGTAAGAGTAGGGGCTGATCAGGTTTCCACACTCTCCAAGTGTGTATTTACCTGTAGATCTGGGTCCCGTGTATCCTAAAGCGTATCTGTATCATATTCTGATTTTTTGGTTCACTATTGTTTCTGTGCATCTTCTGAAGATGGCAGGAGTGTCAATAAGCATCTCTCTTTTGTCACTTGGCTTTTTAGATCTGTTTTAGTTGAAAATAGCTTTACAAATTTATACCACACAGCAGTTTTAAATGGAAGTAAAACAAAGCGGTTTAAACTGTGGTTATAAAAGTCAAAGTTCCTGGGTTCACAGTCCAGCTCTCCTCTCTCAGCCATGAGACTGTGAAAAGGTTACTCATTTGTTCTGCTGTGTTTGATCATCTGAAAAAAGAAGGTAATGATATTATTAAGGGATTAAAAATTTTAAATTGCTAATATATATAAGAAAAGATATAAAAAGCAGTGTAAGGAAAATATAGGAGGTAAATCTACCTGAGAGTCTTTTTTTAACAATATTTAATATTTTTATTAATTCTTGGAGAATTTAAGACAATGTATCTTGCTCATATCCCCCCCTTCTTTCTCTAATTCCACCAAGGTCTAGCCCTGCCTTGTGTCTGTTTTCCTTCTCTTCTATGTTTTGGTTTGGTTTTGTATTTTTTAAAAAAAACTTCTTTAGAAGAGATTATCTTATAGCAGATGTCCTGGTCCTTTGGTTTTTACAGTCTTTTTGCCTCCTCTTCCAAAATGTTCCTCAAGCCTTACTTGTAAGTCTTGTGTTGTAGATGGGCACTGTACTGTCTACATTTGGGCCAGGTGTGGTTTTCTGTAAGGATCTCTGTCTGCTCCAAGAGGAAGCTTTGTTGATAAGGAGTGAGAGCTAAACTTATCTGTTGATATAAAGGTGAGTAGAATGCTGTTACAAATTATACTGGTTTACGAAAGTGGCAGTAATAGGTTCTTCTCTAAGTTCCATGGTAGCTAACTACCAGCCATTGGTAGTTAGCTAAATTTACAGCCATGCATGGATTCTTCCTATTGAGTGGGTCTTAAGTTCAATTACATGATTGTTGGTTACCCCAGGGTGTAAGTGTCACTGTTGTTACCCATCCAGATATTTTACCATGCTGGTCATTGTTGTGGCTCATTGGCATTATAGCCAGATAGGACTACTGATTGCTTTTCTTCATGAGCAGCTTTCATGCCTCCTTGTGAGACTACAGAATTAATCCTCAGTTGAGGAGGCTTCCATATCAGATCCAGCTCAGTTCCTCCAAACCCTGTGTCATAAGTATGTGTGTCTTCAGCAATAAGTGATTACCTCCTTTCTCTGGGAGCTACCACGGGCGGTGACAATAATCTATATCCTTTTGGGGGTCGTTAGACTCCATCACTAACAACTAGAAAGGAGGTTTCTCATGCCTAGCACTTTCATATTGAGTTTAAACAGTCTAGGCTACTCTTCAGTGACAGGTCATTGCAATAATTGTCCAGGCCCAAAATAGAAAGAAGTTAGGGAAGGGAAAAAGCACAATGGGGAAAGACATGAAGGGGCTTCTTATGTTGAAAGCCATGTTTCATATCCTGATAACGATGTAGTTATATAGACATATGTGTTTGAAAACTATACTTCTATACTTATACATCTCTGAATTCTACTTTGGGATTAAAAACTAGAAAAAATTTGCATGCGCACATCAGGAGCTTTTTGATGTGGTAAGCTCTTTACAGTAAATGCAAAACATACACACATTGCTGGTAGAATATAAAGAGTGGTTCTCGGAATCCTTTGTGAGTATTACATGTTATCGGATATTCATGGTTTCTGTGAAGAGATGAAAGCATTCAGAATTATTTTAAAATATAGCTTGAGTAGTCAGGTTTTACTTAGGGATAGAATTTCACAAGTTTTAATGACATTTTACTGTGTTGGAAAGGTTAAAGTATTACAGCAAATCCAGATGAAACATGTCCTACATATTGTTAATATATACATTTATGTACATATTTAAATAACTTTATTTTTGTGAACTTCATACATGTGCACGCATCTGTATCACTCCTCCTCCTTCCTCCTACTCCTGCTGCTGTTTCCTCTTTCTCCAGGTAATCTATACCCTTGTGCTCCCAACTCCCCCTGCGACACTGCCCATGTCCCCTTCCCAAAGTATCTTTAATTTATAATGGTTACATGTGTACACACACACTAATATGAATGCACACCCTGTGTGAGAGCTTGTTTGTGCAAGCTCTCTCAGCACTCTCCCTCTCTCAGGAGCATATGCTTTGGAAATACATAGGCAATAAAAATCTCTATAAGCTTCTCATTTTTGACAACAGGTCTGCAACTGAACCTGGTATTCATTTTGAACAACTCTGTGTATTACACAGTAATTCCAGTAGCCAATTGTCTTAAAGTATTGCCACCAAACCTACTGTCCTATTTTGCTCCGGCTGCTGTAACAAAGTAATGTAGATTGGATGGTTTAAACAACAAACATTATTCCCCACAGGTGTGGGAGAAAGAAGTCCAAGATCAAAGTGGCAGGCTAGTTTGCTCCATGATCATTGAATCAGCTTTTCATTTGTGGATTGTATAACCAGAAGGCCTTCATGGAATTTTCATTCCCTTTCAGTAATAATTGTACTTAGTGAAATAGGTCACACTGTGTCCAGCATATTGAATATATTATCATTATTTTTGATGATGGCGCTAAGTACTAACTAAATGTGCTTTGGGATATTGTACTAATAATTATGAAAATGTGATATCTCAAGAAGATGCTCTTCCACATAATTTCAGGCCTATTATTTTAAAGAGATTCTATTCAGGTCCATTTAGCCATGGCTTAATTGGATTGGATCCATGTTTAGTTTAATTCAGAAATTTTAATAACCTCTAGCAAGTAATAAATCTCTGAGTGATGGGACTTGATATATATCCTATAGGTTCCAGGCATAATCTGCTTTGAAATGTAAATGATGAGTAGATTTATGTTCCAGAGTCTAAGGAAAAAATAGGAAATTGCTTCCAGTTTTGTATAAGAAAATGAAAATTCCTTGAATACCATCATTTTCGATAAACTCAATCATTTATTCATTTACCATAGATTTGGATGATTGAAATATGAAATGGGGATTTTCTCACTCTCCATATACTATATAAGCAACTAAATTCTGTCAATAACTGTGGGGATGGAGACATCATCTTATTATGTTGCCTGAAGCAGCCTAAGGACTTTCCTTAATGTTTTAGTGACACTCAGGTAAAACTGGATCCTTGACCTGGCTGTAGAAGAGAATTTCTGGGAAAGCTCCCAGAAGTCTTTTCTGGGAAAGACTTGGAGCTTCTCAAAAGATACTCAAGAGATTTCAGACACTGATTGGTCCTCAAGGGAGGAGAGATACATATTTGAGTGTGGGTGTGAGCTTCTCCAGGGAGGATCAGGATTGAGTGTCTCCATAGCTGCTGTTTAGGGAAGCCTTCTGAAGACACTTGTTAAGAGAACAAAATGAGATCAGAGAGCAGGACCTTTTCCTTGGATAGGGTTGCAGCTGTTAAGGTAAAATCCTGGGTCATAAGGGTTGCAGAAGAAGATATTTTGTACTCTAAAATGAAGCTAATCCTTGGTTTTGAGATTCCCAAAATATCTACGAAATGAGAGAGGTCATACTTGAAGGTCACATAGGCTTAGGCCTTAAGCATGGTTCATTTAACATCCATCTTTATATGAAAGGAACACTGTCTATGTCAGCAGTCTTTAAAGAAGATGTTAATTATGCTGCAATTCTTGGCTCTCACTCAGTAAGAAGCTTTGCATGAGGGTTTACTCTCCCTTCCCATATTGCCATAATTCTCTGTCTTTGTATCTTGCCTCAGGGTGATGCAAGTATTTAACTCCTATTAAAGGTGCACAACACAAAAGGAATAATTGCTTCTGCCTTGATTGAGTGTGTGTGTTTGTGTGTGTGTGTGTGTGTGTGTGTGTGTGTGTGAAGAGTTAAGTGTACCAAAGTTTGATCCAAAAAAAAATGAACAGAAATCTAAGCGGATTCTAAGATGAAAGGCTAGGCCATATGAAGTAAATGGATGCACTGAGTATATCTGATAAACATATCCTTTTAAAGATATGTTGCAAATTAGGGTGTTGGGCTTAGTGGCCAGAGACCATGGCATATGCAACTGTGAACTCTGAAGTCTATAGACTGTCTCCTGTATGTGTATAAGACTGTCCTAGACAGTAAGCATTTCCTGTTGATCAGGGAGATAATATCCTTGCAACTAAGGGAACTTGGTATCCATGAGAGTAGAATAATAGATAGATGTGAAAATTAAATAATTTAGGATTAAAAATGTGGGTTTTTTTTGACCTGTTAAAATCCTATGTTTATGAATTTATCTGTTGAGGTAACATTGAAGTTAAGGCAGGAGGGGGAAGAAATCATTACATAGTTATCTGTAAGAGATACCTTCATCTATTTAGGACCAGAAGAAGGTAGTAGAGCTCTGATAACTAAGAGAATATCAGTAGGGATGCAGAGTAATAGACTGAGAGAGTTGAAATTTATGGTAGGAGAGAGGCAGTCAGGAAGTCTGATGGCTCAGGCTTCCTTAAGGAGATTGTACTTCGTTCAGGGCACTGTGTGAGGCCATGGAAGTAGTTATAGGCAGATAGTCACATACTGGATTTTGTTTTAAAAAGATGACTTTGTCTTCTATATTAATCATAGATGGGGATCCAAGAAACAGGAGGCCATTTAGGAAACCTTTGTGGATAGTTCAGCTGAGAGATGGTAGTGACTATGGCGATAGAATTTCTAATTATTTAGATTGTGGGAACAGGAAGGGGAGGATTAAAGAAAAAATAGGGTAGAAATTTAGGGTTTTGGTTTAGAAATGTCATCTTTCTTCATTGGCTGGCAGCCTGTAAAGTGTTAGGGAATCAGGAAAGGGTGGTTGTGGTGGGACAGTGTTGTGTATTAGCTGATTCTGTGGGTAAAAGTCATGGGGGTTGCTGATGTAAACATCAGAGACCCAGTGGAACACAGACGGTGGTTAGCTGGAAAAAGTGGAAATATCCAAGGAAAGTGAGGAGTGAGAGTGTTTGAGATCTGAACTCTTTAGAAGGCTGTCAAAAGGTAAAAGCTGAATTCTGAGGAAAAGCAGGTCAAGCAAAAGCGGAAAAAATAATAGGAACAAAAGCACAGTTGTAAAGGAGGTATGACTCCAAGACGGAAGAAGACTCAGGGGTGCCCTGGGGATTTGCCAGTAAACAGTAATATGGGAGCATTACTGTCAAGGGCTCAAATTATAGTGATCATTTAGAGATATGAATGTACTTTTAACACCTGTGTTGTATTTCCTTCCAGAGTATAGAATATGTGTTCCAGCAAGCTGTGGAGAGGAGTTTGGTTCTGCACATTGAACAAACCAGAAATAAAGAACAAAAATACTTCTGATGTTTCAAAATTACTTGCCTTGTAGGGTGAGGATGAGAAAGTGGAATGGCAGAATTGTTAGCCTTTGATTAAGAGCACGGGAGGGAAATTAGAATGCTGCTGGAGGAAATGTGAACAAGTGTCTTCCCACTTCAAATAGGGGCAACTGTAGAGAGATCACACTGAGGTGATCACCTAAGACCACCACAGTAGACCAGTGAGTTTTTTTTTTTTTTTTTTTTTGGTGGGGGAGGGAGTGGTACTTAGAAGTGTATGGGTGATTTACAGACAGCTACATTGTCAAATGCCCACCAGAAGAATCCATGGGGCTCTGCCTGACCGGCACTCAGCTTAACAAATGGAGGAGTCTTCTTGCCTTAAGATATTTACTGCTTTATATGGCCTTGGAGGGAGAGGGGCCTCCTGTAAGGAAAGTTTCAGGGACTTCCTGAGCCCTGCAAATTGTTTGCTTCCTGAGTCATAGCAGCTGTGCTTTAGAACTTCTGGAGTCTAGAGGTGTTTCCTTTAGGAAGAATGTTTCAATTTGAAGGAATATTTTATACCATACATGCTGGTGAAATTAGTCTGTTCATGAAGTTGTCTTCTTTTGCTTCTTTGGAGCATACTGTCATGGCCCTTTGCATGAATGGCTCCAGTTTCTATTTTTAGTCTGATCTTTTGTGTCCTAGTGCAGGAGCCTGGGCCAGTTAGTGATCTACAGTCAAGTCACTTTAACAACAATCAGTGCTAAATATTGTACTAGAGTATCTGAGCTTTGTTCAGCTGCTGGTGAGGGTAGCAGCCTAGAAAGATTTCCTCTGTTTGCTTGAAGTGACTGGAAGGATCTTAGTTACCTTTCCTATTCCTGTGGTAACATGACCTGACAAAAGCCAGTTAAGGAAAGAGGTGTTTTTGCTGACTCATTTCAGGGTACCGTGAAGATATGGTGCCAGGAGGCAGCAGGTCACAGTGCAGCTGCAGCCAGGAGAGAGAGGGACGCTGATGCTGAGCTTGTTTTCTTCTTTTATTCAGCCCGAGATCCCAGGGAATGGTGCTCTCCACAAGTTGCATGTGGCCTCCCACCTCAGTTAAACTCCTCTAAGTAATCTCTCCCAGACATGCCTTAGATCTAGGTCCCATTCGGTAGACAATCCGACTTAACTCTCACAAGCATGTTTCAGGAAGATTACAACATAAGGACTGTGTAAATACTGGGTTCAACTTGGAAGTAACTTTCATTCTTTTTTATTTACTAACCTGTGAAGTTCCCTAAGCTTAAAACCAGCATTTATAGCACACACAATGATTTGGTGGGAGGGAAGAGAGAAGGGGTGAAAATTCTGAGTTTTGAAAGAACTGGGTTGCAGTTCTGAATTCAAGCCACAGGGCCCTGATACATTGCTTACTTTGCACATCAATTTCCGTTTAGGGTTTTAAGGATGAAGAAGTCATATCCTTACCCCAGAGGATATGATATCAACAGCCTCCACAATATCACTTGTTTTGTGTACTGGATTTATAAGCACTTGTGTGCTTCCCTTAATGATGTCCTAGAATTTTAATGTCAGCCATCAGGCACCATGTTTTCAACCTGCCAAGGTATAAGTGCGGCAGTTTTACTCTCACTGGGCGAATTTTTAAATTGTAGCAAGGGCCTGATTTTGAACAATTTAAAGTCCATTTTCTCTGTCAGAACACATGCTTGTATTGGCTGGAACTTTAACATTTTATTCCCAGTTCTTCTAGCCTTTTCTTTTCCCAATTATGTCTGCTTTGAAACTAGTGTACTAGTGGTTTTGCTAAGTTAGACACTACCAGGGCTTTAGATAAATGTTTCAAGGACAGAAGTTAAAGGAAACAGATGTACTAGATCATTGTTGGGGATTGTCAATGGCTCATTTGGTAAAGTGTAAGAAACAGGAAAGTAAAAGCCAGAATGCTGAGTAAGCACAACACAAAACAAAAACCATAAAAAAAAAACACCCTATTTTCTACTATAATAGTGACTTTTTTGTAATGACAGTTAGTCCTGTCACTACTTGTGGCTACAGAATACGTGATGATGTTTGCCTGCTTCAGAATTTTATTTAAGATGTGAAAGATTTGAGAGTAGTATCTTTATATGATTTATTAATAATGATGAGCTGTTGTTTTACAAAATAAACCCTTTTTAGTATAGTCCTACTGATGAAAACTTTTGTTCTTTAATGCTCTTAAAATATTCTAGAGTATTGGTTATTAAATATCCAGTATGTCTATAAGAAATCCATTTTATTAAGGTATTAATCATAGTAAGTCTACATTTACAAAGAGAATATTTCCAAAGTGTAGATTTCCATGGGTAGCACACACCACAGTCTCCCAGCACTTGGAAGATTAGGAATTGAGGGATAGCATCAGCCATAAAGTAAGGGTTTGGGTATACTCTGGACCTACATGAAACCATGTAGGTTGTTGACTTTCTCAAAAAGTCAACAAAAACAACAAAAAATCAAACCAAACCAACAAACCAACCAAATCAGTTAGGGTATTAACTAAAATCCCAGCAAACAAACAAACAAACAACCCCCCATAAAATATTAATACAAACATAACTATAAAAAGACTTATTTAACATAGTGATACACTGGGATTTATGTTTTCGTTCTAAATAAGAACATTATCTAAAATACCTTATTCAAGAACTCATCATTTGAAATTGGTTTCAGACTGATTCAGAGATTGATTTTCAACTACTTCCAGCCTGGATAGACAGAATTTTCTTTCTTCTTTGGGGGTGTGAAGATGCTGGCTGTGGGACCTTTGACTTAGGCAGAACATGATCTGCCACTGAATGCTGACTACCCTAACCCCAGCACTCTAACCAGAAATACTGGGAAATTGTTTTAGTGATGCAGTTGAAGAACAATATTCACAAAGATAAATCACATGGGCGAGCCCTTTTCTGTAAAAGGCTGTCCACTGTCCTGACTAAACCCACAGGGCAGGGAACTTTCAAAGGTGACTACTGTCAGGCTTAGGTTTCTGTCATCTTGGCACGGCTAGAGTTATCTAAGAAGAACTGAGAGAATGCCGTCATAAGATTGGGTTATAGACAAACCCATGGGCCACTTTCTTAAGTATTGATAAAAATGGGAGTGCCCAACCCATTGTGGGTAGGGCCATCCATGGGCAGTTGGTCCTAAAAAGCAGGCTGAGATTAAGCCAGTAAGCAGTGTTCCTCCATGGTCTCTGTTTCCTGCTTCCAGATTCCTGCCCTCACTTCAATCACTGATGGACTTTGACCTGAGGTTTGTTAGATAAATTAAAGCATTTTGTCTCCAAGTTGCTTTTGGTCATGGTGTTTTATTACAGCAATAGAAGCTGTATCTGAGATAGGCATTTAGTGCTTTCCTAAATAGAGGGTTGGTGGTCCTGTTTCTATGTACAAAATCAGAAAGGATCAAAAGAGTAGCAGGTCAGCTCTTCATCCCAAGAAGGAGGGCAGAGAAACAGAAGAGGTACATGTTGGGATTGCCTCCACTCTTGAGTTTTCTGATGAAGAAAAGTAAAATTGGGCACAGCCTGTAAGAGAGCACAGGGAACTTCCCAGAGACTCATACTCCAACCATGGACTATTCATGGAGATAACCTAGAACCCCTTCACAGATGTAGCCCATGGCAGGTCAGTGTCCAAGTGGGTTACCTAGTAATGAGAAGAGGGACTGCCTCTGACATAATCTGATTGGCCTGCTCTTTGATCACCTCCCCCTGAGGGGGGAGCAGCCCTACCAGGCCACAGAAGAGGACAATGCAGCCATTTTTGATGAGAACTGATAGACTAAGATCAGAAAGGAGAGGAGAACCTCCCCTATCAGTGGACTTGGGGAGGGGCATGCATGCAGAAAGGGGAGGGAGGGTGGGATCGGGAGGGGAGATGGGACGGGCTTATGGGGGGGATACAAAATGAATAAAGTGTAATTAATAAAAAAATTCAAAAAAAGTTAAAAAAAAAAGAGAGAGAGAGAGCACAGGCCCTCCTAGATGTTTTCCACCAAAAGGAAGCCTCAGCACAATCCAAGGGGCTGCAGGGGTTGTAAATTGTAGGAGTCATGAACCTGCATGTTCAGGTTGGTATGTTGGAGGTAGCAGTACTAGGGACTATGGACTGAGCTACCAGTGATCTACAGGCAGGTAATTCTTAATCCACTCCTTCTCATCACATCAACCTGGTCAGTATAGGTTAAAAAAATGGGGGGAGGTAGTAAGATCAAAGGAAGGAATAAAAGGAAAAGACCCAACTCACAGACAATTCAATGTAGCTAACTGTATCTAAGTAGAAGAGATACCTAGAATTTCAGTTTTCTGAAGGACAAATCCGGGCACTGTGGTTTTGTAGTTAGGACTGTGTGTGGTGGCTTAAAGAGTCTGAGTTAGAAAAGTAGTTAAACTGAGTTTTTGTGTCAAGTTTGGAAAAGAACCAACTCTATTGGCTGAAGTTTAAAGGAATGGTGGAGTAACAATAGCATTTTTTCTTATTGCTCTGATAAAAATATTCTACAAATGTAACTAAAGGAGTGGTAGTTGTGTTTAGTCCCACAGTGTGAGGGTGTGGCATGGAAGGCAAGGTATAACAGCAGAAGTGTGATAATCTGATCATATTTCTTCCAGATTCAAGTAACAGAGAAAGATAAAACTGTAAGCAAGCCCCAGTTAAATATTTTTCTTTATAAGAATTGCCATGGTCATGGTGTTTCTTCCCATTGACAGAACACTAAGACAAATCTTTACTTTGCATATTTGAATGGGAATGGCAATGCCATGCATACCGCAGGTGGTTCTATTAAACACAGAAATATATGTGTTTAGATTGTTTTTACTTTGGTTTTATTTTGTGGTTGTTTTTGTTTGAGTTTTTGTCTTTTTGAGACAAGGTCTCATGTAGTCCAGGCTGACTTTATAGTTAGTGCTGGGTTTGAACTCCAGATCTTTCTGCCTCTGCAGGGAATTAAGTCATATGCATGCATGGCTTTCAATTTTAAACCAACAGAAATTTGTAGGTATTTATCTTGTAGAACTTGAATTTTTAATTATGCACATTAGAATAGTTAGACTCCCTTAAAATGCAAACATATTGGAATGTTTTTAGTCTTCTATGGTCTTGTTTTTCACTATATGGTTGAATATCTTTTCACTGTCCTTATAGAGAGAGGAAGAGATGGTAGCCTGTCTCATATGTTGCTTGAGAGCATCTGTCTACTGGAAAATGCTTCTTTAAACATCTTGACACAAGAACACTGAACTCAACTGTTATGAGAGGTCACACTTCTTTTTACCCTGGGTTTAGAGTGTGTAACTCTGTAGACAGGAGAACAAGCACAGGGAATCCCAGACTTGAGTCTTCTTTTTGCTTTGTGCTCCCTGATTATGTGGCAGATGAGAGAATTATCTGGTAATTCCAGCTATCAGAAAGTTCTGGGTCACAAAAGGATTTTTGCTTTAAGGATCTCCAAGATAATTTTAATGAAATAGTCAAATATTATGTAGTAGATTAAAATGTATTCTACATTTTCAATAAGCCCTTATGTTAGAGAAATATATAAGATTGAAATTAATATGATCGCATAAAATAGAAAGAAAATGTGTTGGAAGGAGATTTCTGTATTTTATACTTCCATTTATCCAAGTCAAAGGAGTTAAATGCTGACACACAGAGACACTCTCTCCCAAGCAGCAAGAGCAAAGGGTGAAGAGAAAGGTCCAGGTGCTATACACATTGTCTCCTCTAGTCTTTCTTTCATCTTATCAAGGATTAACCCTTTGTTTCTTCTCTTTGCAAAGCCAGCTCTTATTAGAATACCCTTTCTTAGTACTTGTGCTGCCTTCTGGTTCCATGATGTTTTGTATTTAACTAAACAGTAAATCCTGGAAACAAGTAAACTAAGTTCTTTTACTCTTGGTGTAAAGTTTTTCTAAAGGACAACAGAGGAACCCACAGGAATGTACTGTAAGGTCAAATGGCTGTGTTGAAATGCAGATGTTTATAATGTCCCTAAAAGGCAATGTTACAATCACAGAGATACAAATTACAAATCAACAATTAATATCAAATTTTGTAACTGTTACAAGTAACTGTGTTAGCAATGACATGACTTGTATGAGAAGCAGTAATCTTTAGGAAAGTATCTTAGTGTTCTATTTGTTCTTGGCCCAAAGAGAAATGTGTTGGTCTTCTGGAGCTGACTGGGGGTTCTAGCCCTTGGTTCTCACTGCCCAATATTGAGAGCCCACTTAACCTTTCTGAACCTCTGTGAATTAGACTGTGAATATAGTCACATCTCAGAATGACTGTGACAACTGAAGACATTGTCTATCTGTCTGCCCTGATAATATCTTAACAGTGAGGAAAAATAGACCAATTATTGGCCTCTACTAGGCAGTTAATAAAATTTCATGTTATGATTATTATTGTATGAGGCAGCATTGGTAATATACACTACTAAACTGATTTGAAATCCATTTCTTTTCCACTAGTATCTTCCTTCTTATCTATGAAAATTGTGAAGAAAATAAAATACCATGAAGCAGAAAATAATCGAGTCAAATTTCTCACTTCACATACAAATACAAGATAATAGCACTATTTAAGTTTAGCTGCTTACATTTGTTTTCAGGTAAAGTTAATTAAAATGCCAATTACCATAGTTTAGGTTGGCACTAGCTTCATGAAGTGAAACACTTGAAATTAAAACAAGTAATAAATGTTGATTCATTCAGTGTTTCAGATCTTCTTAATTATAATTTATTTATTTATTGCAAGAATCACACATAGGGCCTTTCCCATACTAGGGAAGTCATATACCACTGAACTGTATTCCTATCCTTTAACTTATAGTTACAATTCTATTCCAGTTGAACTGTCCCAGGTTCCTGCTAAGATGTGTACATCAGATCAAATGAAGACAATCTGTTCTTGAGTTCCTACTGAAGTGAGCTGTGTACGCCTCAGACCACACACAGACATTCAGTTCAGGTTACATGCGCACAATTAGTTCAGGAGTGTTATGTTGGCCAAAGTTGATGTTTAATAGTACTGATGATGTTTGTCTTTTAAAGTCTCCGAACAATTAGCTTTAGTTTTAATCTCAATCCATATTATTAGTTTCAATCCGACTATAATTATCAAGTCTTTTGACATGTATTTTTTTCATCAGAATCCTTGAAATTTTACCCATTTTTGGAAAAAAGGTAATATTTATTTTAAATTTAGGATGGATATTAGTCAGACTAGACCCATTAATTGCCTTTCTCATAAAAAGTTTTTTTATTTTTTTGTCTTAAAAATTCATCATTCTACAAAAGTAATGTATGATATATACATATGTATATATATAAATTCTAAAATATAGGATTTTTAGAACTGATAATACTAAAGAATTAATTTCTTTATTTACTTCTGAGAAAAATTAAAGAGAAGAATATGAAAAGTTTCCTCTGTACAGAAAACTACTGTTGTAAAAATCTCTTGGCTCTCAAGCCAATTATTGAATTAAATCAATCAATCTCTCTTTGTGGTTTTGGGTGGAGATAGGATATTATTGTGTAGCCCTCATTGGCTTTGAATTCTTTATGTACCCCAGGCTAGCTTTCAGTTCATAGCAACACTTTTATGTGCTGAAGTTCTAGGTGTGAACCACCACCTCCAGTAGTAATTTTTGTTATGCTTTAAAAAGCTCAGTTAATAAAAAATGGAATTATGCTAATGTGAAACCATGTAATTAACATTTATGACTATAATCAGTATTACTCCTTCATGGAGACTTACTAAGGGGAAATGCACTGTAAGAAATGGATTCCTTGTTGCTTATTCACTGTGTGTGCTCATGTGGACATCTAATGCTAGGATCCTCCCCAGGAGAGTTAGACCTGCATGACGGTTAGATCTGCAGTGCTATTGTGTGTGCAGCCCCGGTTTTGGAAGAAGTCACCGTGAAGTACAGGAAAGCAAGGATTGCTCTGCTACCCAGAAGGGGCCTTCTGGGTAGGTGCATTCCTTTTCTTTTCCTGGATGAGTCTCCTAGAGGCTTTTATGTAAAAAGACTAAGCTTAGCTAATTTAATATGATAATATGCCCAGCACTAAAAATTCCTCAAAATTTTCTGAAACGTCTTTTTCCATTTATAATAAGGTGACAAATGCAGTATTAACCTACTTAAGTTATTCATTCTTTGCTTTTCTCTCTTTCTTTCTTTCTTTCTTTCTTTCTTTCTCTCTCTCTCTCTCTCTCTCTCTCTCTCTCTCTTTCTGGAAGGGCAATATTTTATTTAGGTACAGAAAACTTAGGAGTGTTCATTATACCCAGTCTAGTGGTGAGTTCTTTAGAGATTGCCTTCTTCAACTCTGGAATGCAAGCCATTGATTGGTTTTGGACCCAGGACACTGCCTCCCTGGTGGCAAGGGATCTCATCTTTGTAATCACCCCGATAGCATCCACCAGCTTAGCCAGAGCTCCTGTCTTCTGAGTTAACCTTTGTAAAGGCAACAGTGGTATATCTTCTTGTAGACAAGCTATCTCAGTCTGGTCTTCCCCTTGATGATACATCAGATGACCCCTACCTAGTGACACAGGGTAGGCAGAAGAACCACCATTTAAATCGGGTCTATGTTGGACATCTTTTGCCAGCAACTTTTCTCTTAGCATGGATGAACAACCTTTGCTTCTATTACTTTGTCTCTGGCTTGTACTTGTGGGCAACTTTGTGCAACTGTTTGTATGTCCAGAGCGTAGGTGAACTGGCAGAAAGTACTTTGAATGGCTTATAGCGGATGGCCCCTTGTCACTGCAGATTGATATCCTGGGACTATTTGAAGAAGTGAATGAGATCTCATTTGGACTGGATGTCTTGTCCAATAATAAAGTTCTTAGGCCTTTTCTCAAACAGAGGATTTAGCACCTTTTTGGCCTCCTGCTTCTTGACGATACCTAGGGCTGGGGACACTTTCTTTCCCTTGTATGTCTTTCCTTTGGCCATCTTACAGCCATACCACCCTGAATGCGACTGATCTTGGAAGCTAAGTAGGGTTGAGCCTGGCTAGTACTTGGATGGGAGTTACACTTTCTATATGAGTTTGCTAACAGAACTTGACACAAAAGCCTTTGTGAAGGAGCTTGATTGGTGTGGTTACCATAGTAACATGGTTGAAAGGGAGAAAGATTTCCTTTAGGAACCTTTTCTAAATGCTGTTTTGTAACCCATAACGATATCACTGGCCTGCCATCCTGTGTGAAGGGAAGGAGATCACTGTCAGGGTCAACCTGGTATCCTGTGTTTATAGATTATCCTAAGCAATCAAGACTGTTTGGCTTCTCTCACAGTCCCAAAGCTGAGCTTGCTCTGCTCCTCAGGATTCTGTGAGAATAGGAACCTCACACAGGAGCCCTTCATATCTGAAAATGCACAGAGGAAACTGGATCCTGACCAACAACCAAATTCTGTTTTGTGTGCTTTCTAAAGCTAAAGCCTGTTACAGATTTTTAATTCCTGTTTTATCTTTGTTTGAAATTCTTCAATTTATCAATAATTTGTTTTATGCATGATGTTAAGGTTTTTAGGAAACAAAAGGGTTTTAACCAGTAAATAGGTCAGCAGGGGCTTCGTTTAAAACCCTTTCTGGAGGTTTAGTATTCTGGAATTACTGTAAACCCTAAGGCTTACATTTGCACTTTCCTTTGTTACAGGGTAAACGTCTGTTCCATTATCACAGCAACTGTGTACAAAACACATTGAATCAGTCAAGTACCACCATAGGGTGTTTTCCAGAGCTTAAAATGACCTGATGGTTATTTTACTTGTATTTTTTAATAATAACAGCCGTCAGGCCTATTATAACTATTTATCTAATCAGTCACAGTTTTTGTAGTTTTTCCTTTTCACTCATTGGCTCAGGACCTTGAAATCAAACACTTCAAAAAAGGTCTTCTAGATTTATATAGAGAATCATAACTTTAAGGTTGTCAAGTGTAATTTTGTAGAGGAGGTAAGGAAAAAATAATTACCTTATTTTTGATATGAATATTTATATAATTGTGACATATTGCTACTAACTTTTGGGTTTCATGATTGGTAACAAAATTCATGTACAATAACATGATGAAATTATGTTTGAGTCATTTTTTGATGAGTAAGTTTTTTAATTCAAAATTTTTAGATACTTAACAATTTCTAAAATTTTTTTTGAGTTATCTGAAATGATCCTGCCATTTAAACAAGGGATTGGGAAAACTTATCATATTTTGAGTCTAATTCACCTCAACTATTGCTATATATTTAGGAATTTGTGGATTGTCATGGAATGTTTCATGTTTTGGTGGTATGCCATTGTCTGTGAATAAGTTTATAAGAACCACAGCTGAGGTATGACTTAGAGACTGTATTAGATGCAGAGTTTGTGAAGCCAGGTTCTCTTCTTCTCTGTCTGCATCACCATTTTCTTATTCTCTAAATAAAAACAAGTGGAAATGGAAATAAAATGCCACTTTTATAAAGGAATACCATTATAAAATATGAATAATGAAAATACTTATCTACTACCAGAATTGGAGTGATGTATTGGAATGAGGCCCTTCTTCAGGTAACTACATGGATGCCCTTATACATGGAGGTTCAAGTTCAGTTATGGATGCCCCTGTACAGGGTCAAGAGCTTCTAGATATTCTTTGTTATATCCATAGACATGTGTATTTCTTCATAGGTGTATAGCCTGTGCTGTATACATGTGTGTATACATGTGTGTGCTGTGCACATCTACACAGACAGCATTCCTCCAGCAAGGGGCATTTCTTCTTTCCTAATACATACCAACCATGCCAGAGATGTCTCTGTCTTTTTCAGTTGCATGTAGTGTTGTGTCTCAGTGTTAGGATTGCTGCCTTCTGTGTGTGCTCACAGTTTTAATTTATTTTGACTTGCCTATATCCTAGAGTTTCCTCTCTAGGTATTTGTTTTTCATTTATGTCCTTTCTTTGATCCTTATGCTTCATTTCTTAAGAACTTTATTTTTCCATCAACTTCAGGTTGGCAGCTTTTCCCTACCTCCTGCAATCCCCTTTTCCCCTCCTTCCATTCAAACACTTTTCTTGGCTCTTAGAGCATTTTTTCTTAAGAGTTTGTTCCTTGCCATCTGCCTTCTCATTCTCCAGAATGGCTGGCTCTCCATGAACCTTCATGGAAAGTGCCTTGTGTAGATGTTCTGCTCAACTTGATTTTATTTGCTTTTGTTTGTGTTTTTGAAACATAATCTCATTATGTAGCTCAAATTGCTTTTGACTTCACTCTGTAATCCAGGCTAGCTTGAATTCCTGACTCTATCTCCAGAGTGCTAGGATTATTGCCACCCACACTTAATTTGCTGTTTGTTCTTTTGTTTTTAAAGTAAAAATTTTAAAAGGTTTTAATTTATTCACTTTCATGTGTACAAATGTTTTGCCTGCATGGATGTTTGTGTACTCACATGTGCCTGTTGCCAGTTGGAGGTCAGAAGAGGGCATCAGAGTCCCTGAACCTGAGGTAACAGCCAATTATGAGTGGCTATGAAGGTACTGGGAAAAACAAAACAAAACAAAAACAAACAAAAATCCTAGTTCCTATGCAAGTATAGCCAGTGTTCTTAACCATTGAATCATTGCTTCAGCCCCATTATTATGCTTTGCAACCGTGTCTTTGTGGCTGCTGTGTGACACAAACTCTTGACTGGGTTCTAAGACAGTACCCTAGGTTTTATCAACACACACACAAAACCCACTTTACATGTGCAGTTTGCTTTCAGTTGTAAATCAGTAAGCACTTATTGAGCATCTATTGTATGTCAGGTGCTTTGCTCTGGGAGGCAGAGATGCATGAGACATAGCCTGTGTTCTTTTATAGATTAGCGATTTAGAGGGAGACAAGTAAGTAAGTCTGATTACACCCCAGCGTTGTATGACACACATGGAAACTACCAAGACGACTAATTAACTCAGAGTAGGAGTGGGAAGAAAGGTGAAACAGAATCAAAGAGGGTGCCCCACATAAGACTGTCAGTTACCTGTAATTTTTTCTCCAATAAAGTACTTATTTCTGTGAAATTACAAGTCGGGAATTGCTTTTAAATATGTAGCTGTGGAACTCAGCAGAGCATCTCATGTATATTTACCAAATGTGTAAGTGCAATTCGTGACTGAGAGGAACATGTCTCCCGTCGTGTGGAAGAGAGGGGAGAGAGAAACACATTATTCTGTTTGCGCTTCTGCAGATTTTCAAGGCCATTTTGAATTTGAATCACATAATCATTAATGGCTGGTAACTCTCCCTGGCCTTCTCACCTCCCTTTTCTCAGCCTTGGTTTTAGTCTGTTCTTATCTGCAGATTTAATGATGGCACCAGTTACTCTTCTGTCCAGGTCTGAGTTCTGCCCAGATTTAACCACAATGGAGGCTGTTTGTTATGATCTCTTTGAGGCTGATTCTGTCTCATCTACAGTGTCTCCCCAGGTGTGAACTTCTGTAACTTCATAGCTTTACAGTGTGAAGCCAATTTTCTCAGATTATTGATGAGTATGTCCTGAGTAAGAGACTTGATAAACATAAAAATCAAAATATGGCATCTCTTGCTTCTTACTCTTGATCTTTTGGGCTATTTAGTCTGCTGGAGATTACACTATCTTAATTGTTTGCTCATCTGTCTGTCTGTCTATCTATCTATCTATCTATCTATCTATCTATCTATCTATCTATCT